>NW_022651060.1:0-14211 GCF_004027225.2 Strigops habroptila
GCAAGGCCGGACGTTCGTGCTCAATGCGATGGGCTCGGCACAGCCTCGAGTGGGCACCGTAGATGTTGCATTCAATTGGACTTTTAGGTGGGAAAGCGAGGAGCGAGAGCAATGCCGGTGGCACCGTTGCGGAGCTCACCATGTGCAGAAGAGGCCCAGCACCAGCTTTTTATCCTGGCTCTTCGGCTGTGGGAGCAGGGCCCGGACGTTCGTGCTCAATGCGATGGGCTCGGCACAGCCTCGAGTGGGCACCGTAGGTGTTGCATTCAATTGGACTTTTAGGTGGGAAAGCGAGGAGCGAGATCAATGTCGGGGGCACCGTTGCGGAGCTCACCATGTGCAGAAGAGGCCCAGCACCATCTTTTTATCCTGGCTCTTCGGCTGTGGGAGCAGGGCCTGGACGTTCGTGCTCAATGCGATGGGCTCGGCACAGCCTCGAGTGGGCACCGTAGATGTTGCATTCAATTGGACTTTTAGGTGGGAAAGCGAGGAGCGAGATCAATGTCGGTGGCACCGTTGCGGAGCTCACCATGTGCAGAAGAGGCCCAGCACCAGATTTTATCCTGGCTCTTCGGCTGTGGGAGCAGGGCCCGGACGTTCGTGCTCAATGCGATGGGCTCGGCACAGCCTCGAGTGGGCACCGTAGATGTTGCATTCAATTGGACTTTTAGGTGGGAAAGCGAGGAGCGAGATCAATGTCGGTGGCACCGTTGCGGAGCTCACCATGTGCAGAAGAGGCCCAGCACCAGCTTTCAGTCCTGGCTCTTCGGCTGTGGGAGCAGGGCCCGGACGTTCGTGCTCAATGCGATGGGCTCGGCACAGCCTCGAGTGGGCACTGTAGATTTTGCATTCAATTGGACTTTAAGTTGTGAAAGCGAGGAGCGAGAGCAATGCCTGTGGCACCGTTGTGGAGCTCACCATGTGCAGAAGAGGCCCAGCACCAGCTTTTTATCCTGGCTCTTCGGCTGTGGGAGCAGGGCCCTGGACGTTCGTGCTCAATGCGATGGGCTCGGCACAGCCTCGAGTGGGCACCGTAGGTGTTGCATTCAATTGGACTTTTAGGTGGGAAAGCGAGGAGCGAGAGCAATGCCGGTGCACCGTTGCGGAGCTCACCATGTGCAGAAGAGGCCCAGCACCAGCTTTTATCCTGGCTCTTCGGCTGTGGGAGCAGGGCCCTGACGTTCGTGCTCAATGCGACGGGCTCGGCACAGCCTCGAGTGGGCACCGTAGGTGTTGCATTCAATTGGACTTTTAGGTGGGAAAGCGAGGAGCGAGATCAATATCGGTGGCACCGTTGCGGAGCTCACCATGTGCAGAAGAGGCCCAGCACCAGCTTTTTATCCTGGCTCTTCGGCTGTGGGAGCAGGGCCCGGACGTTCGTGCTCAATGCGATGGGCTCGGCACAGCCTCGAGTGGGCACCGTAGGTGTTGCATTCAATTGGACTTTTAGGTGGGAAAGCGAGGAGCGAGAGCAATGCCGGTGGCACCGTTGCGGAGCTCACCATGTGCAGAAGAGGCCCAGCACCAGCTTTTTATCCTGGCTCTTCGGCTGTGGGAGCAGGGCCCGGACGTTCGTGCTCAATGCGATGGGCTCGGCACAGCCTCGAGTGGGCACCGTAGGTGTTGCATTCAATTGGACTTTTAGGTGGGAAAGCGAGGAGCGAGAGCCATGCCGGTGGCACCGTTGCGGAGCTCACCATGTGCAGAAGAGGCCCAGCACCAGCTTTTATCCTGGCTCTTCGGCTGTGGGAGCAGGGCCCGGACGTTCGTGCTCAATGCGATGGGCTCGGCACAGCCTCGAGTGGGCACCGTAGATGTTGCATTCAATTGGACTTTTAGGTGGGAAAGCGAGGAGCGAGATCAATGTCGGTGGCACCGTTGCGGAGCTCACCATGTGCAGAAGAGGCCCAGCACCAGCTTTCAGTCCTGGCTCTATGGCTGTGGGAGCAGGGCCCGGACGTTCGTGCTCAATGCGATGGGCTCGGCACAGCCTCGAGTGGGCACCGTAGGTGTTGCATTCGATTGGACTTTTAGGTGGGAAAGCGAGGAGCGAGATCAATATCGGTGGCACCGTTGCGGAGCTCACCATGTGCAGAAGAGGCCCAGCACCAGCTTTTTATCCTGGCTCTTCGGCTGTGGGAGCAGGGCCCAAATGTTTGTGCTCAATGCGACGGGCTCAGCTCAGCCTTGACTGGGCACTGAAGAGGTTGCATTGAATTGGACTTTTAGGTGGGAAAGCGAGGAGCGAGATCAATGTAGGTGGCACCGTTGCGGAGCTCACCATGTGCAGAGAAGGCCCAGCACCAGCTTTCAGTCGTGGCTCTATGGCTGTGGGAGCAGGGCCCGGACGTTCGTGCTCAATGCGATTGGCTCGGCACAGCCTCGAGTGGGCACTGTAGGTGTTGCATTCAATTGGACTTTTAGGTGGGAAAGCGAGGAGCGAGAGCCATGCCGGTGGCACCGTTGCGGAGCTCACCATGTGCAGAAGAGGCCCAGCACCAGCTTTTAGTCCTGGCTCTTCGGCTGTGGGAGCAGGGCCCGGACGTTCGTGCTCAATGCGATGGGCTCGGCACAGCCTCGAGTGGGCACCGTAGATGTTGCATTCAATTGGACTTTTAGGTGGGAAAGCGAGGAGCGAGAGCAATGCCGGTGGCACCGTTGCGGAGCTCACCATGTGCAGAAGAGGCCCAGCACCAGCTTTTTATCCTGGCTCTTCGGCTGTGGGAGCAGGGCCCTGACGTTCGTGCTCAATGCGATGGGCTCGGCACAGCCTCGAGTGGGCACCGTAGATGTTGCATTCAATTGGACTTTTAGGTGGGAAAGCGAGGAGCGAGATCAATGTAGGTGGCACCGTTGCGGAGCTCACCATGTGCAGAAGAGGCCCAGCACCAGCTTTTTATCCTGGCTCTTCGGCTGTGGGAGCAGGGCCCGGACGTTCGTGCTCAATGCGATGGGCTCGGCACAGCCTCGAGTGGGCACCGTAGATGTTGCATTCAATTGGACTTTTAGGTGGAAAAGCGAGGAGCGAGAGCCATGCCGGTGGCACCGTTGCGGAGCTCACCATGTGCAGAAGAGGCTCAGCACCAGCTTTTTATTCTGGCTCTTTGGCTGTGGGAGCAGGGCACTGATATTCGTGCTCAATGCGATGTGCTCGTCTCACCCTCGAGTGGGCACCGTATATGTTGCAATCAGTTGGACATTTAGGTGGGATTACGAGGAGCGAGATCAATGTCGGTGGCACCGTTGCGGAGCTCACCATGTGCAGAAGAGGCCCAGCACCAGCTTTTTATCCTGGCTCTTTAGCTGTGGAAGCAGGGCCTGGAAGTTCGTGCTCAATGCGAAGGGCTCGGCACAGCCTCCAGCCTGCGCCGTAGATGCTGCATTCTGTTGGACTTTTAGGTGGTATTACGAGGAGTGAGATCAATGTCGGTGGCACCGTTGCGGAGCTCACCATGCGCAGATGAGGCCCAGTACCATCTTTTTATCCTGGCTCTTTGGCTGTGGGAGCAGGGCCCGGACGTTCGTGCTCAATGCGACGGGCTCGGCACAGCCTCCAGCCTGCATCGTAGATGTTGCATTCAATTGGACTTTTAGGTGGGATAGCGAGGAGCGAGATCAATGTCGGTGGCACCGTTGCGGAGCTCACCATGTGCAGAAGAGGCCCAGCACCAGCTTTTTATCCTGGCTCTTCGGCTGTGGGAGCAGGGCCCGGACGTTCGTGCTCAATGCGATGGGCTCGGCACAGCCTCGAGTGGGCACTGTAGATTTTGCATTCAATTGGACTTTAAGTTGTGAAAGCGAGGAGCGAGAGCAATGCCTGTGGCACCGTTGTGGAGCTCACCATGTGCAGAAGAGGCCCAGCACCAGCTTTTTATCCTGGCTCTTCGGCTGTGGGAGCAGGGCCCTGACGTTCGTGCTCAATGCGACGGGCTCGGCACAGCCTCGAGTGGGCACCGTAGGTGTTGCATTCAATTGGACTTTAAGTGGGGTAAGCGAGGAGCGAGATCAATGTCGGTGGCACCGTTGCGGAGCTCACCATGTGCAGAAGAGGCCCAGCACCAGCTTTTTATCCTGGCTCTTCGGCTGTGGGAGCAGGGCCCGGACGTTCGTGCTCAATGCGATGGGCTCGGCACAGCCTCGAGTGGGCACCGTAGGTGTTGCATTCAATTGGACTTTTAGGTGGGAAAGCGAGGAGCGAGAGCCATGCCGGTGGCACCGTTGCGGAGCTCACCATGTGCAGAAGAGGCCCAGCACCAGCTTTTTATCCTGGCTCTTTGGCTGTGGGAGCAGGGCCCGGACGTTCGTGCTCAATGCGATGGGCTCGGCACAGCCTCGAATGGGCACCGTAGGTGTTGCATTCAATTGGACTTTTAGGTGGGAAAGCGAGGAGCGAGAGCAATGCCGGTGGCACCGTTGCGGAGCTCACCATGTGCAGAAGAGGCCCAGCACCAGCTTTCAGTCCTGGCTCTTCGGCTGTGGGAGCAGGGCCCGGACGTTCGTGCTCAATGCGATGGGCTCGGCACAGCCTCGAGTGGGCACCGTAGGTGTTGCATTCAATTGGACTTTTAAGTGGGAAAGCGAGGAGCGAGAGCCATGCCGGTGGCACCGTTGCGAATCTCATCAAGTGCAGAAGAGGCTCAGCACCAGCTTTTTATCCTGGCTCTTCGGCTGTGGGAGCAGGGCCCGGACGTTCGTGCTCAATGCGATGGGCTCGGCACAGCCTCGAGTGGGCACCGTAGATGTTGCATTCAATTGGACTTTTAGGTGGTATTACGAGGAGCGAGAGCCATGCCGGTGGCACCGTTGCGGAGCTCACCATGTGCAGAAGAGGCCCAGCACCAGCTTTTTATCCTGGCTCTTCGGCTGTGGGAGCAGGGCCCGGACGTTCGTGCTCAATGCGATGGGCTCGGCACAGCCTCGAGTGGGCACCGTAGATGTTGCATTCAATTGGACTTTTAGGTGGGAAAGCGAGGAGCGAGAGCAATGTCGGTGGCACTGTTGCGGAGCTCACCATGTGCAGA
Organism: Strigops habroptila; assembly: GCF_004027225.2. NCBI lineage: Eukaryota > Metazoa > Chordata > Aves > Psittaciformes > Psittacidae > Strigops > Strigops habroptila. Next base: position 5,022 of record NW_022651060.1, read on the forward strand.
AGAGGCCCAGCACCAGCTTTCAGTCCTGGCTCTTTGGCTGTGGGAGCAGGGCCTGGACGTTCGTGCTCAATGCGATGGGCTCGGCACAGCCTCGAGTGGGCACCGTAGGTGTTGCATTCAATTGGACTTTTAGGTGGGAAAGCGAGGAGCGAGATCAATGTTGGTGGCACCGTTGCGGAGCTCACCATGTGCAGAAGAGGCCCAGCACCAGCTTTTTATCCTGGCTCTTCGGCTGTGGGAGCAAGGCCCTGACGTTCGTGCTCAATGCGACGGGCTCGGCACAGCCTCGAGTGGGCACCGTAGATGTTGCATTCAATTGGACTTTTAGGTGGGAAAGCGAGGAGCGAGATCAATGTCGGTGGCACCGTTGCGGAGCTCACCATGTGCAGAAGAGGCCCAGCACCATCTTTTTATCCTGGCTCTTCGGCTGTGGGAGCAGGGCCCGGACGTTCGTGCTCAATGCGATGGGCTCGGCACAGCCTCGAGTGGGCACCGTAGATTTTGCATTCAATTGGACTTTTAGGTGGGAAAGCGAGGAGCGAGATCAATGTCGGTGGCACCGTTGCGGAGCTCACCATGTGCAGAAGAGGCCCAGCACCAGCTTTCAGTCCTGGCTCTTCGGCTGTGGAAGCAAGGCCCTGACGTTCGTGCTCAATGCGACGGGCTCGGCACAGCCTCGAGTGGGCACCGTAGGTGTTGCATTCAATTGGACTTTAAGTGGGAAAGCGAGGAGCGAGAGCAATGCCGGTGCACCGTTGCGGAGCTCACCATGTGCAGAAGAGGCCCAGCACAAGCTTTTTATCCTGGCTCTTCGCTGTGGGAGCAGGGCCCGGACGTTCGTGCTCAATGCGATGGGCTCGCACAGCCTCGAGTGGGCACCGTAGGTGTTGCATTCAATTGGACTTTTAGGTGGTATTACGAGGAGCTAGAGCAATGCCGGTGGCACCGTTGCGAATCTCATCAAGTGCAGAAGAGGCTCAGCACAAGCTTTTTATCCTGGCTCTTCGGCTGTGGGAGCAGGGCCCGGACGTTCGTGCTCAATGCGATGGGCTCGGCACAGCCTCGAGTGGGCACCGTAGGTGTTGCATTCAATTGGACTTTTAGGTGGGAAAGCGAGGAGCGAGATCAATTCGGTGGCACCGTTGCGGAGCTCACCATGTGCAGAAGAGGCCCAGCACCAGCTTTTTATCCTGGCTCTTCGGCTGTGGGAGCAGGGCCCGGACGTTCGTGCTCAATGCGATGGGCTCGGCACAGCCTCGAGTGGGCACTGTAGAGGTTGCATTCAATTGGACTTTTAGGTGGGAAAGCGAGGAGCGAGAGCCATGGCGGTGGCACCGTTGCGGAGCTCACCATGTGCAGAAGAGGCCCAGCACAAGCTTTTTATCCTGGCTCTTCGGCTGTGGGAGCAGGGCCCGGACGTTCGTGCTCAATGCGATGGCTCGGCACAGCCTCGAGTGGGCACCGTAGGTGTTGCATTCAATTGGACTTTTAGGTGGAAAGCGAGGAGCGAGAGCCATGCCGGTGGCACCGTTGCGGAGCTCACCATGTGCAGAAGAGGCCCAGCACCAGCTTTTTATCCTGGCTCTTCGGCTGTGGGAGCAGGGCCCGGACGTTCGTGCTCAATGCGATGGGCTCGGCACAGCCTCGAGTGGGCACCGTAGGTGTTGCATTCAATTGGACTTTTAGGTGGGAAAGCGAGGAGCGAGATCAATGTCGGTGGCACCGTTGCGGAGCTCACCATGTGCAGAAGAGGCCCAGCACCAGCTTCAGTCCTGGCTCTTTGGCTGTGGGAGCAGGCCCGGACGTTCGTGCTCAATGCGATGGGCTCGGCACAGCCTCGAGTGGGCACAGTACGTGTTGCATTCAATTGGACTTTTAGGTGGGAAAGCGAGGAGCGAGATCAATGCCGGTGGCACCGTTGCGGAGCTCACCATGTGCAGAAGAGGCCCAGCACCAGCTTTCAGTCCTGGCTCTTCGGCTGTGGGAGCAGGGCCCGGACGTTCGTGCTCAATGCGATGGGCTCGGCACAGCCTCGAGTGGGCACCGTAGATGTTGCATTCAATTGGACTTTTAGGTGGGAAAGCGAGGAGCGAGATCAATGTCGGTGGCACCGTTGCGGAGCTCACCATGTGCAGAAGAGGCCCAGCACCAGCTTTCAGTCGTGGCTCTTTGGCTGTGGGAGCAGGGCCCGGACGTTCGTGCTCAATGCGATGGGCTCGGCACAGCCTCGAGTGGGCACCGTAGATGTTGCATTCAATTGGACTTTTAGTGGGAAAGCGAGGAGCGAGATCAATGTCGGGGGCACCGTTGCGGAGCTCACCATGTGCAGAAGAGGCCCAGCACCAGCTTTTTATCCTGGCTCTTCGGCTGTGGGAGCAGGGCCCGGACGTTCGTGCTCAATGCGATGGGCTCGGCACAGCCTCGAGTGGGCACCGTAGGTGTTGCATTCAGTTGGACTTTTAGGTGGGAAAGCGAGGAGCGAGAGCCATGCCGGTGGCACCGTTGCGGAGCTCACCATGTGCAGAAGAGGCCCAGCACCAGCTTTTTATCCTGGCTCTTCGCCTGTGGGAGCAGGGCCCGGACGTTCGTGCTCAATGCGATGGGCTCGGCACAGCCTCGAGTGGGCACCGTAGGTGTTGCATACAATTGGACTTTTAAGTGGGATTAAGAGGAGCTAGAGCCATGCGGGTGGCACCGTTGCGAATCTCATCAAGTGCAGAAGAGGCTCAGCACCAGCTTTTTATCCTGGCTCTTCGGCTGTGGGAGCAGGGCCCGGACGTTCGTGCTCAATGCGATGGGCTCGGCACAGCCTCGAGTGGGCACCGTAGATGTTGCATTCAATTGGACTTTTAGGTGGGAAAGCGAGGAGCGAGATCAATGTCGGTGGCACCGTTGCGGAGCTCACCATGTGCAGAAGAGGCCCAGCACCAGCTTTTTATCCTGGCTCTTCGGCTGTGGGAGCAGGGCCCGGACGTTCGTGCTCAATGCGATGGGCTCGGCACAGCCTCGAGTGGGCACCGTAGATGTTGCATTCAATTGGACTTTAGGTGGGAAAGCGAGGAGCGAGAGCAATGCCGGTGGCACCGTTGCGGAGCTCACCATGTGCAGAAGAGGCCCAGCACCAGCTTTTTATCCTGGCTCTTCGGCTGTGGGAGCAGGGCCCGGACGTTCGTGCTCAATGCGACGGGCTCGGCACAGCCTCGAGTGGGCACCGTAGGTGTTGCATTCAATTGGACTTTTAGGTGGGAAAGCGAGGAGCGAGATCAATGCGGTGGCACCGTTGCGGAGCTCACCATGTGCAGAAGAGGCCCAGCACCAGCTTTCAGTCCTGGCTCTTCGGCTGTGGGAGCAGGGCCCGGACGTTCGTGCTCAATGCGACGGGCTCGGCACAGCCTCGAGTGGGCACCGTAGGTGTTGCATTCAATTGGACTTTTAGGTGGGAAAGCGAGGAGCGAGATCAATGTCGGTGGCACCGTTGCGGAGCTCACCATGTGCAGAAGAGGCCCAGCACCAGCTTTCAGTCCTGGCTCTTCGGCTGTGGGAGCAGGGCCCGGACGTTCGTGCTCAATGCGATGGGCTCGGCACAGCCTCGAGTGGGCACCGTAGATGTTGCATTCAATTGGACTTTTAGGTGGGAAAGCGAGGAGCGAGATCAATGTCGGTGGCACCGTTGCGGAGCTCACCATGTGCAGAAGAGGCCCAGCACCAGCTTTTATCCTGGCTCTTCGGCTGTGGGAGCAGGGCCCGGACGTTCGTGCTCAATGCGATGGGCTCGGCACAGCCTCGAGTGGGCACCGTAGGTGTTTGCATTCAGTTGGACTTTAGGTGGGAAAGCGAGGAGCGAGAGCAATGCCGGTGGCACCGTTGCGGAGCTCACCATGTGCAGAAGAGGCCCAGCACCAGCTTTTATCCTGGCTCTTCGGCTGTGGGAGCAGGGCCCGGACGTTCGTGCTCAATGCGATGGGCTCGGCACAGCCTCGAGTGGGCACCGTAGAGTTGCATTCAATTGGACTTTTAGGTGGGAAAGCGAGGAGCGAGATCAATGTCGGTGGCACCGTTGCGGAGCTCACCATGTGCAGAAGAGGCCCAGCACCAGCTTTTTATCCTGGCTCTTCGGCTGTGGGAGCAGGGCCCGGACGTTCGTGCTCAATGCGACGGGCTCGGCACAGCCTCGAGTGGGCACCGTAGATGTTGCATTCAATTGGACTTTTAGGTGGGAAAGCGAGGAGCGAGATCAATGTCGGTGGCACCGTTGCGGAGCTCACCATGTGCAGAAGAGGCCCAGCACCAGCTTTCAGTCCTGGCTCTTGGCTGTGGGAGCAGGGCCCGGACGTTCGTGCTCAATGCGATGGGCTCGGCACAGCCTCGAGTGGGCACCGTAGGTGTTGCATTCAATTGGACTTTTAGGTGGGAAAGCGAGGAGCGAGAGCCAATGCCGGTGGCACCGTTGCGGAGCTCACCATGTGCAGAAGAGGCCCAGCACCAGCTTTTTATCCTGGCTCTTCGGCTGTGGGAGCAGGGCCCGGACGTTCGTGCTCAATGCGATGGGCTCGGCACAGCCTCGAGTGGGCACCGTAGATGTTGCATTCAATTGGACTTTTAGGTGGGAAAGCGAGGAGCGAGATCAATGTCGGTGGCACCGTTGCGGAGCTCACCATGTGCAGAAGAGGCCCAGCACCAGCTTTCAGTCCTGGCTCTTCGGCTGTGGGAGCAGGGCCCGGACGTTCGTGCTCAATGCGATGGGCTCGGCACAGCCTCGAGTGGGCACCGTAGGTGTTGCATTCAATTGGACTTTTAGGTGGGAAAGCGAGGAGCGAGAGCCATGCGGTGGCACCGTTGCGGAGCTCACCATGTGCAGAAGAGGCCCAGCACCAGCTTTTTATCCTGGCTCTTCGGCTGTGGGAGCAGGGCCCGGACGTTCGTGCTCAATGCGATGGGCTCGGCACAGCCTCGAGTGGGCACCGTAGATGTTGCATTCAATTGGACTTTTAGGTGGGATAAGCGAGGAGCGAGAGCAATGCCGGTGGCACCGTTGCGGAGCTCACCATGTGCAGAAGAGGCCCAGCACCAGCTTTTTATCCTGGCTCTTCGGCTGTGGGAGCAGGGCCCGGACGTTCGTGCTCAATGCGACGGGCTCGGCACAGCCTCGAGTGGGCACCGTAGTGTTGCATTCAATTGGACTTTTAGGTGGGAAAGCGAGGAGCGAGAGCAATGCCGGTGGCACCGTTGCGGAGCTCACCATGTGCAGAAGAGGCCCAGCACCAGCTTTTTATCCTGGCTCTTCGGCTGTGGGAGCAGGGCCCGGACGTTCGTGCTCAATGCGACGGGCTCGGCACAGCCTCGAGTGGGCACCGTAGATGTTGCATTCAATTGGACTTTTAGGTGGGAAAGCGAGGAGCGAGATCAATGTCGGTGGCACCGTTGCGGAGCTCACCATGTGCAGAAGAGGCCCAGCACCAGCTTTCAGTCCTGGCTCTTGGCTGTGGGAGCAGGGCCCGGACGTTCGTGCTCAATGCGACGGGCTCGGCACAGCCTCGAGCTGGCATCGTAGATGTTGCATTCAATTGGACTTTTAGGTGGGAAAGCGAGGAGCGAGTTCAATGTTGGTGGCACCGTTGCGGAGCTCACCATGTGCAGAAGAGGCCCAGCACCAGCTTTCAGTCCTGGCTCTTCGGCTGTGGGAGCAGGGCCCGGACGTTCGTGCTCAATGCGATGGGCTCGGCACAGCCTCGAGTGGGCACCGTAGATGTTGCATTCAATTGGACTTTTAAGTGGGAAAGCGAGGAGCGAGAGCAATGCCGGTGGCACCGTTGCGGAGCTCACCATGTGCAGAAGAGGCCCAGCACCAGCTTTTTATCCTGGCTCTTCGGCTGTGGGAGCAGGGCCCGGACGTTCGTGCTCAATGCGATGGGCTCGGCACAGCCTCGAGTGGGCACGTAGATGTTGCATTCAATTGGACTTTTAGGTGGGAAAGCGAGGAGCGAGATCAATGTCGGTGGCACCGTTGCGGAGCTCACCATGTGCAGAAGAGGCCCAGCACCAGCTTTTCAGTCCTGGCTCTTCGGCTGTGGGAGCAGGGCCCGGACGTTCGTGCTCAATGCGATGGGCTCGGCACAGCCTCGAGTGGGCACCGTAGATGTTGCATTCAATTGGACTTTTAGGTGGGAAAGCGAGGAGCGAGAGCCATGCCGGTGGCACCGTTGCGGAGCTCACCATGTGCAGAAGAGGCCCAGCACCAGCTTTTTATCCTGGCTCTTCGGCTGTGGGAGCAGGGCCCGGACGTTCGTGCTCAATGCGATGGGCTCGGCACAGCCTCGAGTGGGCACCGTAGGTGTTGCATTCAATTGGACTTTTAGGTGGGAAAGCGAGGAGCGAGAGCAATGCGGTGGCACCGTTGCGGAGCTCACCATGTGCAGAAGAGGCCCAGCACCAGCTTTTAGTCCTGGCTCTTCGGCTGTGGGAGCAGGGCCCGGACGTTCGTGCTCAATGCGACGGGCTCGGCACAGCCTCGAGTGGGCACCGTAGATGTTGCATTCAATTGGACTTTTAGGTGGGAAAGCGAGGAGCGAGATCAATGTCGGTGGCACCGTTGCGGAGCTCACCATGTGCAGAAGAGGCCCAGCACCAGCTTTCAGTCCTGGCTCTTCGGCTGTGGGAGCAGGGCCCGGACGTTCGTGCTCAATGCGATGGGCTCGGCACAGCCTCGAGTGGGCACTGTAGGTGTTGCATTCAATTGGACTTTTAGGTGGGAAAGCGAGGAGCGAGAGCCATGCCGGTGGCACCGTTGCGGAGCTCACCATGTGCAGAAGAGGCCCAGCACCAGCTTTTTATCCTGGCTCTTCGGCTGTGGGAGCAGGGCCCGGACGTTCGTGCTCAATGCGACGGGCTCGGCACAGCCTCGAGTGGGCACCGTAGGTGTTGCATTCAATTGGACTTTTAGGTGGGAAAGCGAGGAGCGAGATCAATGTCGGTGGCACCGTTGCGGAGCTCACCATGTGCAGAAGAGGCCCAGCACCAGCTTTCAGTCCTGGCTCTTTGGCTGTGGGAGCAGGGCCCGGACGTTCGTGCTCAATGCGATGGCTCGGCACAGCCTCGAGTGGGCACCGTAGATGTTGCATTCAATTGGACTTTTAGGTGGGAAAGCGAGGAGCGAGATCAATGTCGGTGGCACCGTTGCGGAGCTCACCATGTGCAGAAGAGGCCCAGCACCAGCTTTTATCCTGGCTCTTCGGCTGTGGGAGCAGGGCCTGGACGTTCGTGCTCAATGCGATGGGCTCGGCACAGCCTCGAGTGGGCACCGTAGATGTTGCATTCAATTGGACTTTAGGTGGGAAAGCGAGGAGCGAGATCAATGCCGGTGGCACCGTTGCGGAGCTCACCATGTGCAGAAGAGGCCCAGCACCAGCTTTTTATCCTGGCTCTTCGGCTGTGGGAGCAGGGCCCGGACGTTCGTGCTCAATGCGATGGGCTCGGCACAGCCTCGAGTGGGCACTGTAGATGTTGCATTCAATTGGACTTTTAGGTGGGAAAGCGAGGAGCGAGATCAATGTCGGTGGCACCGTTGCGGAGCTCACCATGTGCAGAAGAGGCCCAGCACCAGCTTTTCATCCTGGCTCTTCGGCTGTGGGAGCAGGGCCCGGACGTTCGTGCTCAATGCGATGGGCTCGGCACAGCCTCGAGTGGGCACCTGTAGGTGTTGCATTCAATTGGACTTTTAAGTGGGATAAGCGAGGAGCGAGAGCCATGCGGTGGCACCGTTGCGAAGCTCATCATGTGCAGAAGAGGCCAGCACCAGCTTTTTATCCTGGCTCTTCGGCTGTGGGAGCAGGGCCCGGACGTTCGTGCTCAATGCGATGGGCTCGGCACAGCCTCGAGTGGGCACCGTACATGTTGCATTCAATTGGACTTTTAGGTGGGAAAGCGAGGAGCGAGAGCAATGCGGTGGCACCGTTGCGGAGCTCACCATGTGCAGAAGAGGCCCAGCACCAGCTTTTTATCCTGGCTCTTCGGCTGTGGGAGCAGGGCCCGGACGTTCGTGCTCAATGCGATGGGCTCGGCACAGCCTCGAGTGGGCACCGTAGATGTTGCATTCAATTGGACTTTTAGGTGGGAAAGCGAGGAGCGAGATCAATGTCGGTGGCACCGTTGCGGAGCTCACCATGTGCAGAAGAGGCCCAGCACCAGCTTTTCAGTCCTGGCTCTTCGGCTGTGGGAGCAGGGCCCGGACGTTCGTGCTCAATGCGATGGGCTCGGCACAGCCTCGAGTGGGCACCGTAGATGTTGCATTCAATTGGACTTTTAGGTGGGAAAGCGAGGAGCGAGATCAATGCCGGTGGCACCGTTGCGGAGCTCACCATGTGCAGAAGAGGCCCAGCACCAGCTTTTTATCCTGGCTCTTCGGCTGTGGGAGCAGGGCCTGGACGTTCGTGCTCAATGCGATGGGCTCGGCACAGCCTCGAGTGGCACCGTAGATGTTGCATTCAATTGGACTTTTAGGTGGGATAGCGAGGAGCGAGATCAATGTCGGTGGCACCGTTGCGGAGCTCACCATGTGCAGAAGAGGCCCAGCACCAGCTTTCAGTCCTGGCTCTTCGGCTGTGGGAGCAGGGCCCGGACGTTCGTGCTCAATGCGATGGGCTCGGCACAGCCTCGAGTGGGCACCGTAGATGTTGCATTCAATTGGACTTTTAGGTGGGAAAGCGAGGAGCGAGAGCAATGCCGGTGGCACCGTTGCGGAGCTCACCATGTGCAGAAGAGGCCCAGCACCAGCTTTTTATCCTGGCTCTTCGGCTGTGGGAGCAGGGCCCTGACGTTCGTGCTCAATGCGACGGGCTCGGCACAGCCTCGAGTGGGCACCGTAGGTGTTGCATTCAATTGGACTTTAAGTGGGGTAAGCAAGGAGCTAGAGCCATGCGGGTGGCACCGTTGCGAATCTCATCAAGTGCAGAAGAGGCTCAGCACCAGCATTTTATTCTGGCTCTTTGGCTGTGGGAGCAGGGCCCTGACGTTCGTGCTCAATGCGATGGGCTCGGCACAGCCTCGAGTGGGCACCGTAGGTGTTGCATTCAATTGGACTTTAAGTGGGGTAAGCAAGGAGCTAGAGCCATGCCGGTTGCACCGTTGCGAATCTCATCAAGTGCAGAAGAGGCTCAGCACCAGCTTTTTATTCTGGCTCTTTGCTGTGGGAGCA
>NW_022651060.1:24711-45507 GCF_004027225.2 Strigops habroptila
ACGGGCTCGGCACAGCCTCCAGCCTGCATCGTAGATGTTGCATTCAGTTGGACTTTTAGGTGAGTTTACGAGGAGTGAGATCAATGCCGGTGGCACCATTGTGGAGCTCACCATGTGCAGAAGTGGCCCAGCACCAGCTTTCAGTCCTGTGGGAGCAAGGCCCGGATGTTGGTGCTCAATTCTATGGGCTCTGCACAGCCTGGAGTGGACACCGTACATGTTGCATTCAATTGGACTTTTAGGTGGGATTGCGAGAAGTGAGATCAATGCCGGTGGCACTGTTGCGGAGCTCACCATGTGCAGAAGAGGCCCAGCACCAGCTTTCAGTCCTGGCTCTTCGGCTGTGGGAGCAAGGCCCTGACGTTCGTGCTCAGTGCGACGGGCTCAGCACAGCCTCAAGTGGGCACCGTAGATGTTGCATTCAATTGGACTTTTAGGTGGGATTACGAGGAGCGAGATCAATGTCGGTGGCACTGCTGCGGAGCTCACCATGTGGAGAAAAGGCCCAGCACCCGCTTTCAGTCCTGGCTCTTCGGCTGTGGGAGCAGGGCCCGGATGTTCATGCTCAATGTGACGGGCACGGCACAGCCTCCAGCCTGCATCGTAGATGTTGCATTCAATTGGACTTTTAGGTGGGAAAGCGAGGAGCGAGAGCCATGCCGGTGGCACCGTTGCGGAGCTCACCATGTGCAGAAGAGGCCCAGCACCAGCTTTCAGTCCTGGCTCTTCGGCTGTGGGAGCACGAACGTCCGGGCCCTGCTCCCACAGCCGAAGAGGCAGGACAGAAAGCTCTTGCTGTCTAACACCTATGCATGCCGAGGTCTGGAACGGTGCTCTTATCGTGGCAGTTTCCCCTCAGTTTGCCAACGAAAACTACATTTTCTTTCTGTTCTCTACTGAGTGCTCTCAGTCATTAAGTAGCACAGCTCATAGAAGGCAAATCATGCAGTGTCTGCTCCCACACCTTGTGTGCCAGGATGGAAGGCTGGTGCTAGGCATCACCTTCCTCTGTTGAGCTGAGGATCGGTGCCATCAACAGCTCTTGAGGAAGAGCTGGTGCAGGGGGTCAGGAGTGCAAGTACAGGGGAGGGGGAGCTGTCAGGAAGGAGCACGGGTTCTTTTGGGGTTCAGGACCCAAGAAAGGGTTTAAAAAGCTTTAGACTGAGGGTGGTTACCAAAGAGCAGAGGGTTCATCAGCCTTTTGCAGTCAGATTTTGGTGTCGGTGATGTCTCTTTCATTTTAGTCTCCCTACAGCTCATGACAGGTACGGCAAAGTCACAAGAGATGCAACATTGTGTGCCTCTTAACCTGCAGGGCTGTGCGGAAGACAAGTATCATCTTATAAAAAACCAGCAGTGGCTCAGGCAAGGAGAGCAGTGACAAGCACGTCGAACCTTGTTTGTGTTATCCAGGTGATGTAGAGGGCCAGATGTGGCAGCCAGACATAACAGGCTAGGGTTAAGGTTAGGGTTAGGTTAGAATTAGGGGAAGGGATAGGATTATGGGTAGGGTAAGGGTTAGGATACAGTTACAGTTAGGTTCAGGGTTTAGGGTTAGGGAGTTTAGGGTTAGGGTGAGATTTTAGGGTTAGGTTTTAGGGTTAGGGTTAAGGGTTTAGGGTTAGGGTTAGGGGTTAGGGTTAGGGTTAGGGTTAGGGGTTAGGGTTAGGGTTAGGGTTAGGGTTAAGGGTTAGGGTTAGCGTTAGAGTTACAGAGGGTTAGGGGTTAGAGGTTAGGGTTAGAGGTTAGGGTTAGGGTATGGTTAGGTTTAGGATTTAGGGTTAGGGGTTGGGGTTAGGTGTTCGGGTTAGGGTTAGGTTAGGGTTAGGGTGACGGTTAGGGTTTAGAGTTGGGGGTTAAGGTTGGGGGTTAAGGTTAGGGGTTAGGGTATAGAGTTACTGTTAGGGTTAGAGTTAGGGTTAGAGTTAGGATAGGGGTAGGGTTAGGGCTTAGGGTTAAGGTTAGATTAGGGTTAGGGTTAAGGGTTAGTGAGGGTTAGGGGTTGGGGTTGGGGTTGGGTTTTGGGTTGGGTTTAGGATTAGGTTTACGGAATTAAGGTTAGGGTTAGGATTCGGCATTAGGGTTAGTGGTTAAGGTTATGTTGGGGTTAAGGTTATGTTAGGGTTAAGGTTGGTTTAGGGTTCGGGTTAGGTTAGGGTTAGGGGTTAGCGTTCATGGTTAGGGTTAGGGGTTAGGGTTAAGGGTTAGGGGTTAGGGTTAAGAGTTAGGGTTGGGTTAGGGTTAGTGTGGGTTAGGGGTTAGGGTTAGTGAGGGTTAGGGGTTATGGGTTCGGGTTAGGGTTAGGTTAGGGTTAGATTAGGGTTAGGGCAGGGTTAGGGTTAGGGTTCGTGCTCAATATGACGGCCTCGGCACAGCCTCGAGTGGGCACCGTAGGTGTTGCATTCAATTGGACTTTTAGGTGGGAAAGCGAGGAGCGAGATCAATGTCGGTGGCACCGTTGCGGAGCTCACCATGTGCAGAAGAGGCCCAGCACCCGCTTTCAGTCCTGGATCTTCAGCTGTGGGAGCAGGGCCCGGACGTTCATGGCTGAGGGGTCTATCTGGGGTGTAGCGGTGGGACCCATACATACGTAGAACATGTGGTGCTTGGAGCCAGTTATGTGGGTCCTATTAGCATATGTATGGGATTTTGGGGCCCATATACATGGAGGAACATGGAGTGGTGGGACCTGCATGTATTGGTCCTGTGGGCAGATCTATGGGGCAGAAGGGCCCCTATGTGGTGGTGGCAACAGAAGAGGAAGGATCTCAGCTTCAGTGCCTTCATGCAAGGAACCCGGACGTGTGTGGCAGCCCCATGTCTCAATGGGGTGGAGCTATGGGACCCAAGCCGGATGTTGGGGCCCCACTGGCCACCTCATAGACCTCCTTTGGTCGCTGCCGAGATGTGGGTCTTCTTCTGGGTCCTCTTACTCATGCAGGGTAAGGCACTTGTATGGGGCAGGGGGGGCTATGGGGTGCTCCTGGTGTTCCTGTGGTGTTAATGTGGGGCTGGAGGGTCCATAGGAAGCAATGGTGGTTTCTGCTCATGTTCCTATGGGGTTAATGTGGGGCTGGAGGGTCCATAGGGGGTGAGGGTGTGTTCTCCTCATGTTCCTATGGGGTTAATGTAGGGCTACGGGGGGTTATGGGTCCCTAAAACACTTATGGGCCTCTATGGATGCCTGTATCTCTCCAGGCTTTGGTGGTTGAAGGCATCTCTAGACCATCTTCATAGCCACAGCTATGAAGATACTCCCACCCCATTCCTCCCCCCGTGTGTCCCCATCCCACCTCCACCCCCTCTTGCAGCCGCTCCCGGCTCCGGTTCCCGCTGCCCGGATCCCATCTCGGCTCCCTCCGAGCTGGTGGCCACGTTGGGCTCCTGCCTCTACATCTCCTGCCGCTACGAGCTGTGCTCGGCGGGCCCCGGCGCGCAGCTCCTGCAGCTCCGCTGGCTCCATGGGCCCACCTACAACAAGGCCATGAAGGACTTCAAGGGGGTCCAAGTGGCCGATCTCCAGAGGACACCGACGGGCGAAGGGGGCGATGATGGGGGCGATGGGTGGCCTGAGGGGGACAACTGTGGGCTGGTGCTGAGGAGGATGGAGGCCGCCGGGGCCGGTGTCTACGGGATCCGGATGGTGGCAAGCAAGGGGATGAGGTGGATGCACTTCGTCAACGTCAGTGTCACAGGTAGGGGTGAGGGACATCGTTGCCCCCCCATTGTCATCCCATTGCCCCCCATTGTCATCCCATCACCCCCCATTGCCCCCATTGCTCCCCATTACCCGCCACTAACCCCCACTGTCCCCATAGCCCCCATTACCCCCCATTGTTCCCCATTGTGCCCATTGTCCCCCATTGTCCCCATCACCCCCGTTGTCCCCCATTACCCCCATTGACCCCCACTGTCCCCATCGCCCTCGTTGCCCCCCACTGTCCCCCATTACCCCCCATTGTCCCCATTACCCCCCACTAACCCCCACTGTCCCCATCGCCCTCGTTGTTCCCCATTGCGCCCCATTCACCCCATTCCCTCTTTTCCAGGCACCCCCCCTGCCCCACACCTCTGGTCCCCCCCAGACCCATTGACCCACGGCCAGAGGGCCCAAATTGGGTGCTGGGTGCCCCCGCCCTGCCCCGAGGACCCCCATTCCCTCCTATGGGACGGCCCCGTCACCACCTCTAGGGGGGCCCATGTGGACCCATGGACCCCCCCGGCCACCGTCACCCCCCACCCGGCCCTTGGGACCCTCTTGAGCTTCGAGGCCTCGTGGGACCATGATGGGACCCTCTTGAGATGCCTCCATAAGGGGCCCGATGGGGCGACCATCAGTGAGGCGTCATGGCGGCTGCAGGTCCATTGTGAGATATGGGGCTGGGGAGGGCATAGGGGGTCATTGGGGACCCATAGGGGGTCATGGGGGTGCTCCTGTGGGGGTTATGGGGTGAGATATGGGGAGGGGAGTCCATAGGGAGTCAGTGGGGGGGGTCTATGGGGGGAGTTATGGGGGGGTCATTGGGCACTTGGGGTCCTCCAATAGGGGTTATGGAGTGTGATATGGGGCAGGGAGCCCCATAGGGAGTCACTGGTGATCCATAGGGGTCAGTGGGGTCCTCCTATGGGGATTATAGGGTGAGATATGGGGCATGGGGGGCATAGGGTGTCATTGGGGTCCCCCTATAGATGTTACGGGGCTAGATATGGGGCAGGGGCTCCTCTATAAGCCCTATGTGGTGCTTATGGGGTGCCCATACTGGTCTATACTGGTCCATACTGGTGTGTCGTCCCCCCCCAGACGCCCCCCGGGACGTGTGGGTCAAGGTGACCCCCTCGGGCCCCATCCATGAGGGGCAGGAGGTGACGCTGAGCTGTGGGGCCTCGGCCAACCCCCCGCCCCACACGTTCCGCTGGAGCCGGGGCGGGGCTGAGCCCCTGCCCCATAGCGCGGCCCAGCTCCGGCTGCGGCCCCGCGGCGGCCAAGATGGCGGCTCCTACACGTGCCGCGTCAGCAACGAGCTGGGGACCGGCGCGTCCCCCCCGGCCACCATCGAGGTCTATTGTGAGTGGGGCAAAGGGGGCTTCTGATTGGGCGAGGTGGTGGGCTTGGGGGGCAAGATGGCGGCTGATTGGTTGGCCAAGATGGCGGCTGATTGGTTGGCCAAGATGGAGGCTGATTGGTCAATGTGTTGGTTGATGGGCAAGATGGATTCTGATTGGTCGAGATGGCATCTGATTGGTCAATATGGTGGTTAATTGGTTGTTCACAATGGCAGCTGATTGGTCAAGATGGGGGGGGAGATGGTATCTGATTGGTTGTTCAAGATGGCAGCTGATTGGTTAAGATGGATTCTGATTGGTCAAGACGGCGGCTGCTGTGGGCGTGTCCTCACCCTCATCCAATCCCTTTCCAGACCCTCCCCGGGCGGCCATTTTGGACCCTCTCACCCCTCTCCCCGCCCTGATTGGCTCCAATGTCACCCTCGGCTGCTCCCTCGGCCCCGCCCACCCGCCGCCCCTCGTCCAATGGCGGCGCGGGGACGGGTGGGTGGGGCCGGGCTCTGGCCACGCCCTCTCCTTCCGCGCTGACCCCGCCCTCGCCGGCTCCTATCGCTGCATTGGCTGGAACGAGGCCGGCACCGTCCAATCAGAGCCCATTGACGTCATCGTCCTGTGTGAGTGGCCCTGCCCCCCGCGCCCTATAGCGCCCCCTGCCGGCCCCGATGGCGCCGTTATGGGGCCCCCCTCGGCGTCATTTTGCCCCCCAAGTGCCTCTTTCCTGCCCCATAAGTGTGGTTGTTCTGCCCCCCAACCCCATCTAGGCATAGTTATGGGTCCCACCGGCCCCATAGGACACCTCTAAGGCCCCCCAGGTGCCATATTGCCCCCCACGTGTCCATCTTCCGCCCCCCAAATGCGGTTCTTCTGCCCCCAACCCCTTCTAGACGTAGTTATGGGTCCCATCAGCCCCATAGATCACTTTCAAGCCCCCCAAGCATGGGTTCTGGGCTCCCCAACGTCATCTACACGTAGTTATGGGTCTCACCACCTCCACAGATCACTTTCCAGCCCCATAAGTGCGATTCTTCTGCCCCCCCAACCCCATCTACATGTAGTTATGGGTCCCACCAGCCCCATAGATCACTTTCACACCCCGCAAGTGCCTCCCTCCTGCCCCCCGACCCCATCTACACATAGTTATGGGTCCCACCACTGCCACAGACCACTTCCAACCCCTTCTTACATGGTTCCTCTTCCACCCCACAGATCCCCCCCCCGCCGTCCAGGTCCTCCCACCCCACATCGGACCCATAGTGGCCGGGGGGGGCCCGATCCGCCTCCGGTGCCAGGTTACGGCTGGAGAACCCCCCCGGTTCCAGGTCACGTGGTTGAAGGACGGGCAGGACCTTCGTGTCCCCTCCATGGACTTGGTCCTTCCCGGGCCGGAACCCTCGGACGCCGCCTCCTACACGTGCCAAGCCCGGAATTCCATCGGCACCACCACGAGCACCCCCCTCCCCATCGACGTCCACTGTGAGTCTAGCCCTATAGGGCCATGGGGAGGTCCCATAGGGCCTCAAGGGGATGCTCTTGGGCCTCAGCCCTATAGGGCCATGTGGGACCTCTAGGACCTCAATGGGATGCTCTTGGGGCCTGTAGGACCTCAATGGGATGCTCTTGGGCCCTATAGGACCATGTGAGCCCTATAGGACCTCGATGGGATGCTCTTGAGGCCTGCAGGACCTCAATGGGATGCTCTTGGGCCTCAGCCCTATAGGGCCATGTGGGACCTCTAGGACCTCAACGGGATGCTCTTGGGCCCTATAGGACCGTACGTGCCCTATAGGGCCTCACTGCTCTCCTCTCGGTGGTGCCCAGATGGACCCCAGGGCGTGGAGCTGGTGCCGGAGCCAGGCCCGCGGGTGCAGGAAGGGACCAACGTCACCCTCCGGTGCCGCGGCGCCGCCCGGCCCCCCCCCAGGCTCTATCAGTGGGTCAGGGACGGGGCGTCCCTGGGCTGGAGCCGCAAAGGATTGTGGGTGGTGCCCAGTGCCCCCCCCGAGGCCAGCGGCAGGTACCGGTGCCGGGCGACCAATGAGGTTGGAGATGGAGAGTCCGATGACGTCATGGTCAAGGTCTACTGTGAGTGGCCACTGGGAGGGCAATGGGGTGGGCTTGGGCCAATGGGAGGCCAATGGGGTGCTCCAGCCCCATAGACCCTCACTGAAGTTCTCCGACCCCATAGGACCTCATTGGGTTGCTCCTGCCCCATAGAAACTCACTGGGGTCCCCTTGCCCCATAGAAACTCACTGGGGTCCCCTTATCCCACAGGACCTCATTGGGGTCCTCCTGCCCCACAGGACCTCATTGAGCTTCTCCTGCCCCATAGCACCCCATTGAGCTCCTCCTGCCCCACAGCACCCCGTTCCTTGCCCCATCTCCCCCCAGATTCCCCCACCACCATCCTGCAGAAGACCTGTGTGGGCCTCGCTGTGGGGCTGAGCCTCCTCCTGCCATTGGCCATCATTGGCTTCCTCTTCTACCGCCGGTGAGGACCTTGTCCCCTATGGGGCCCAGCCCCACACCGTGCCCCATAGATACCTCCCCAACGCCCTTGTCGCCCCACAGATGCCACTGGCACACGGCAACCAATGAGGAACCTGTGGTAGAACCCACCAGGACCTTCTTCCTCTGCAACAAGGTGCCCCCCAGGTCCCCTTCACCCCATAGATGAGCACTTATGGGGCTCCGCCATGGAGCTCAAGGTGCTGCTTGGCCCCATAGCGCCCTATGGTGGCATCTCCTCGAGGTCCCCGTGGGCTTGGGGACACCACGAGCATCATCTACTCAACGCTGAGGGCACACGTGGACGGCGCCACCAAGGTACCATTGGCCTCTGTGGGGCCCCATTGGCCTCAGTGTCCCCCATTGCTGACCCCATTGCTGGCCCCATTGGCCTCAGTGTCCCCCATTGCTGGCCCCATTGGCCCCCTTGATGCCCCATTGATGTCCCCATTGATGTCCCCATTGGCCCCCTTGATGTCCCCATTGCTGTCCCCATTGTCCCCATTGCTGTCCCCATTGCTGACCCCATTGCTGTCCCCATTGGCCCCATTGCTGTCCCCACTGGCCCCCTTGATGTCCCCATTGCTGGCCCCATTGCTGACCCCATTGCTGTCCCCATTGGCCCCATTGCTGGCCCCATTGCTGGCCCCATTGACCCCATTGCTGTCCCCATTGGCCTCCATAGGTCCATGAGGGTCCTGACTATGAGAACGTCCCGTCAGGAGCCATCCCTATGGATGGGGCCGTGGATGAGGCCATGGGGGGAGCCATGGGGGGGGATATGGGGGGCACCCTGGTCTACGCCACCTTGGCCTTGCCCAACAGTGGGGCCCAAAGGGGCCGCGCTGGGGCCGAGGAGGACGGTGTGGAGTACACGGATGTGAGGCACTGAGGGGTGGGATGTGGGGCGCGGGTACGGGATGTGGGGGTGTGGGGATACATCCAATAAAACCATGTCTGTGTTTGTGAACTGATCTCCTATGGATCCCCTATAGCCCCCCCCATAGATCCCCGTGGATCCCTGCGCAGCCGCATAGATCCCTATGGCGCCCAGTGGGGCGGGCGGCGCCCGCCATTTTGTCCCCCATCTCCATGGCAACGCTCCCTCTCTCCGCCTCCCCCCCCAACCTCCCCCTCCCGCGGCCACAAAATGGCGGCGCCCACCTCGGCCGCTCCGTCCCGCTCGCCCTTGGCCGTCTCTATAGCAGCGCCCTCAGCCAATGGGAAGCGGGGAGGAGGCGGGACTCCGCTGAGCTCCAACCAATGAGAGCGCGTCTCGCGGGGAAAGGGAGGGATAGCCGCCCTGCTCCGGAAGAGCGGCGGGAGGGCGGGACTAAGCGGCTCGCCCACCAATAGGAGCGCGTCTCCGGGCGGCGGCAGCCAATCGGCGCGAGGGGCGGGGCTTCGCCTCAGCCGCGTGAGTGAGAGGAAGGGGAAGGGGGGGGCGGTGTTAAGGGCGCTTTGAGGCCTCTTTGTGCCCCCCAAGTGTGGGGCAGCCCCACAGAGCGCCCCACAGAGCGCCATGGGCAGCGTGTTAGCCGCCGGGTCCCCCCCCCCGCCGCCGCCGTTGCTGCCGGTGCCGCCGGGCTATGGGGGGGCCGTGAGTGGGGCCCTGCCCCATAGCGCTGCCCCACAGCGCCCCATAGAGCCCCCCGCGGAGCCGCTGCCCAACCCCGGCGCCTTCGAGGAGTGTCACCGCCGCTGCAAGGGTGAGCTGGGGCCCGGGTCTGCCTGCCCCATAGAGCCCCGTTGGGACCCCCACGTGTCGCTATGGGGCAGCCCCATAACCCCTCCCTGCCCCGTAGATCTCCATTGGGCCCTCCATATATCGTTATGGGGCAGCCC
Source organism: Strigops habroptila (assembly GCF_004027225.2). NCBI lineage: Eukaryota > Metazoa > Chordata > Aves > Psittaciformes > Psittacidae > Strigops > Strigops habroptila. Next base: position 34,127 of record NW_022651060.1, read on the forward strand.
CTTAACCTCTCTCTGCCCCATTGCCCCCCATGTATCGCTGTGGGGCAGGCCCACATCCCCTCCCTGCCCCACACATCCCCATTGGGGTCCCCATAACCCCTCCCTGCCCCATAGATCCCCATTGGGGTCCCCATTGCCCCCCCCATTGACTCTTATTGGGACCCCCATGTATCGCCGTGGGGCAGCCCCACATCCCCATTGCTCCCCATTAAGCCCATTGCCTGTCTCTGCCCCATAGATCTGTTCCCAGTGCAGATGGAGGGCGTCAAACTGACCGTGAACAAGGGGCTGAGCAACCACTTCCAGGTCACTTGGGGGGCAGGGGGGGTCTATGGGGCAGGGGGGGTCTATGGGGCCGGGATCTGTGGGATCTGTGGGGTTCTATAGCATCTCTGGGACTCTGGGTTCTGTGGGACTGGGGGGTTCTATGGGGCTCTATGGGATCTATGGGGCTGGGGGGGTCTATGGGGCTCTATGGGATACATGGGACGGGGGGATCAATGGGGCTCTATGGGGCTGGGGGGTCTATGGGGCTGGGGGGGTCTATGGGATCTACGGGGCTTTATGGGTTTTATGGGGTTCTGTGAGGCGGGGGGGGCCTATGGGGTCTGTGGAGCATGGGGACTCTGGGGCTCTATGGATCTATGGGGCAGGGGGATCTTGATGGGATTTACGGGGCTCTATGGATTCTATAGGGATCTATGGGGCAGGGGGCGTCTCTGTGGGTCTCTATGTGCTCTATGGGGCAGGGCCCCCCCCCAGTAACCCCACACCCCCTTTGCCTCCCAGGTGAACCACGCAGCGGCGCTCAGCACTTTATGGGATCTCTGTGCTCTATGGGGCAGGGGGGGGTCTCTATGGGGCAGAGGGGGTCTCTATGGGGCAGGGGCCCCCCCCAGTAACCCCATAACCCCTTTGCCCCCCAGGTGAACCACACAGTCGCCCTCAGCACCCTGGGGGAGTCCAACTACCACTTCGGGGCCACCTACGTGGGCACCAAGCAGCTGAGCCCCACCGAGGTGAGCGCCGCTATGGGGCAGCCCTATAGCTGTAGGGCAGGACCCCCCCCGATACCCCCGTTGATGTCCCCCTCGGCGTTCCCGTTGGCAGGCGTTCCCGGTGCTGGTGGGGGACATGGACAACAGCGGCAGCCTCAACGCGCAGGTCATCCACCAGCTCACCAGCAGGATCCGCTCCAAGGTGGCATTCCAGGTGGGAATGGGGGGCTGAAGGGGGCAGTGCCACCCCCGCATGGACACACGCTGGGGGGGGGCTCTGTTATAAAGGGGGGACCCCATGGGGGGGGGATCCCACCTTTTGGGGGGTAAATCCGGGTTTTATCCCAGGAAATTCCGCAGGACGTTCCTGTTTCCGGCTCGTTTTACCCCATTGGGGGGGGGATTTGCCCCATTTTGGGTCAATATTCCCAATTTTGGGGGGGATTTTGCCCATTTTGGGATGATTTTGCCCATTTTTGGAGGGATTTTGCCCATTATTGGATGATTTTGCCCATTTTTGGGGGGACTTTGCCCATGTTGGGAGGATTTTGCCCCATTTTTGGCGGAATTGCCCCATTTTGGGTCAATATTCCCAATTTTGGGGGGGATTTTGCCCATTTTTGGAGAGATTTTGCCCATGTTGGGAGGATTTTGCCCCATTTTTGGCGGAATTTCCCCATTTTGGGTGAATATTCCCGATTTTGGGGGGATTTTGCCCCATTTTTGGTGGAATTGCCCCATTTTGGGTCAATATTCCAAATTTTGGGGTGATTTTTCCCATTTTTGGGGGGTTTGCCCATTTTGGGGGGATTTTGCCCCATTTTTAGCGGAATTGCCCCGTTTTGGGTCAATATTCCCAATTTTGGGGGGGATTTTGCCCATTTTTGGGGGGATTTGCCCCATTTTGGATGAAGAAATTGAGGAAATCCCCCCCCAAAAGGGAACCCCCCCCCAAAAATGGGGGGAGATAATCAGAAAATGGACAAAATCCCCCCAAAAATGGGCAAAAAGCCCCCCAAAATGAGGAAAATCCCCCCTAAAATGAGGTAAAACCCCCCAAAAATGGTCAAACCCCCCCAAAATGGGTAAAATCCCCTCAAAGATAGTCAAAACCCCCCCAAAAATGGATAAAATTCCCCCCAAAATGGGCAAAATCAGCCAAAAATGGGTAAAACCCATTGGGGGGGCCCCCAACTGTGGGGTGCCCCCTAGAATAGGCAGGTACCCCCCTAATGGGGGTCCCCCCAACCCAAGCCTAAAGAACCAAACCTCCCCCCAAAGCCTTCCAGTGCCCAAAACTCCCCCTAAAACCTCAATGGGACCCCCCCCAAAAGTGCGGGAACCCCCCTATAAAGTGGGGAGCCCCCCCTTGACCCCCATCGCCCCCCATTTGCAGACCCAACAGGCCAAGTTCATCAACTGGCAGGTGGATGGGGAGTATCGGGGGGCTGACTTCACCGCAGCCGTCACCCTGGGGAACCCCGACATCCTGGTGGGCTCAGGTAAGGCCCCCCCCACTTTTGGGGGGACCCCCCCATATATGGGGGGACACACACACAACCCACGACCCCCCCTTTATACCCATCGAGTGGCAGAACCCCCAAATGAGGTGGTTTGGGAGCCCATGTTTTAGGGTGTCCCCCTCTGTATTTTAGCCCCCCCTCTGTATTTAGACCCCCCCACCCCATTTAGACCCCCATATTTAGGGGTCCCCCCCACCTATTGGGCTCCCCCTTATACTTTAAGGTCCCTCCCACCTCATTTTAGGGGTGTCCCCCCCATTCCCTCCCTTTCTCCATTGACCCCATTGCTCCCCTCTGACCCCCACCTTTACACCTTCCCCCTTCGCCTTCAGCCTCCCCCCCACTTAGGGCTGTCCCCCCACATATCGGGGTCCCCCGTTCACATTTGGGGGTGCCCCCCCCCCGTTTCCAGGCATCCTGGTTGCCCATTACCTGCAGAGCATCACCCCCAGCTTGGCCCTGGGGGGGAGCTGGTGTACCACCGGCGGCCCGGAGAGGAAGGAACCGTGGTGTCCCTGGCCGGGCGCTACACAGGTACCCCCCCTAACCCTGCGACAACCTCGGGGGGGGACACTCCATAATACACCGAGGACCCCCCCAAACCCCCCCCCATTGATGTCTCTGGTAGCACCCAACTGGATCGGCACCTTAACGCTGGGCCAGGCGGGTGCTCACGCCACCTACTACCATCGGGCCAACGAGCAGGTAGGAAACGGGGGGGGGGGCCAAAAGGGGGGGCCCCCCTGTGTTCGGGTGGGTCTGACCCCCCCCCCCCCCCCAATGGACCCCCATAGCTGCAGGTTGGGGTGGAGTTTGAGGCCAGCACCAGGCTGCAGGACACCTCCGTGGCCTTCGGGTACCAGCTGGAGCTGCCCAAAGGGAACCTGGTGTTCAAAGGTGGGGTCGCGTGTGCCCGCGGTGTCCCCGGCGTGTCCCCGTGGTGTCCCCGTGGTGTCCCTGTGGTGTCCCATGATGTTCTGTGATGTTCTATGGTGTCTCCATGATATTCCATGGTGTCTCCATGCTATCCCATGATGTTCCATGGTGTCTCCATGATGTTCCATGGTGTCTCCATGATGTTCTATGGTGTCTCCATGCTGTCCCATGATGTTCTATGGTGTCCCCATGATGTTCTGTGGTGTCTCCATGATATTCCATGGTGTCTCCATGCTATCCCATGATGTTCCATGGTGTCTCCGTGATGTTCTATGGTGTCTCCATGCTGTCCCATGATGTTCTATGGTGTCCGCATGATGTTCTATGGTGTCTCTGTGCTGTCCCATGATGTTCCATGGTGTCTCCATGATGTTCTGTGGTGTCTCCATGCTATCCCATGCTGTTCTGTGGTGTCTCCATGCTGTCCCATGATGTTTTATGGTGTCTCCATGCTGTCCCATGATGTTCTATGGTGTCTCCATGCTATCCCATGCTGTCCCATGCTGTCCCCTGCTGTCCCCTGCTGGTGTCCCCACGGTGTCCCCGTGTCCCCGCAGGCTCCCTGGACAGCAGCTGGGTGGTGGCCGCGGTGCTGGAGAAGAAGCTGCCGCCGCTGCCGCTGACGCTGGCGCTCGGCGCCGTCCTCAACCACCGCAAGAACAAGTTCCACTGCGGCTTCGGGCTCACCATCGGCTGAGGGGCCCCCCCGGCCCCCAGTGACCCCCCAGTGACCACCATGGACCTCCCAGTGACCACCATCGGCTGAGGGGCCCCCAGTGACCATCATGGACCCCCCATTGACCACCATGGACCCCCCATTGACCACCATTGGAGAAGGGGCCCCCATTGACCACCATTGGCTGAGGGACCCCCCCCAGGGACTCCCCCAGTGACCACCATGGACCCTCCATGGACGTCCCATTGACCACCATTGGCTGAGGGACCCCCATGGCCCCCATCATGGAGCCTCCCATTGGCTGAGGGACCCCCATCATGGAGCTTCCCATTGGCTGAGGACCCCCATGGCCCCCATCACGGAGCCTCCCATTGGCTGAGGACCTCCATGGCCCCCATCACGGAGCCTCCCATTGGCTGAGGGACCCCCATGGACCATCAGCAGCATCTTCATCCCCTTCAGCCTCATTGGCCTCCTCCTCCTTCCCCCCCAAAGGCCACTTTAGGGGTCCCCCCCCTGCCCAAACTGGCCCCACAATGGGCTAAATGGGGCCCTCCCCTCCTTGGGGTCCCCCCAACAACTCGAGGTTCCCCCCATCACGGCGCCGAGCCCAATAAAGTGAAAGGCCTCAATGGGGGGGCTCATCCATTACATGGGGGGACACCCCAAAACTAGGGGGGGGGGGAAGGTGGGGACAGACCCCCCATAGAGCCCATTATGGGGGTTCAAACCCCCCCATAGGCCCCCCTTATGGGGGTTCAGACCCCCCCAAAGTCCATTTTAGGGGTTCACCACCCCCATAAAGCCTGTTACGGGGGTTCAATCCCCCCAGTTTTGGGGTTCCCCCCCCCATAGACCCAATTTGGGGGTTCCCCCCCCATAAAGGCCATTATGGGGTTCAGACCCCCCCCATAGAGTCCATTATGGGGGTTGGGCCCCCCCTTTCCCCTCTCTGCCCCCCCTCCCCCCCCGACCTTTGCCCCCCCCGCGGCCACGTCCACACCCCCGGGGGCCAAGTCCAAGGGGGGGGGGCGGGGTTATGACGTCATGGGTGGGGGTGGTGACATCACAAAGGGGTCCTTCCCCCCCTCCCCCCCCCCAATGTAACCCCCCTCTCCCCCCATCCCCCCCCTTCCCCCCCCCACATAAGGGGGGGATTTGGGGCTCCCCCATTCGGATTAATGGGGGGGGAGGGAGGGGTTGACCTTTGCCCCCCCCCATAGCTCCCCCCCCCCATAGGGGTTATTTAAGGTTCCCCCCCCCCCGCGGAGCGGAGCAGGAGGGATCCGATAGGGTGAGGTGACGTTGGGATGTGGGGCAGGGGTGTGGGGTGTGGGATATGGGGTGTGGGGTGTGGGGAGTGGGATACGGGGTGTGGGATATGGGGATATGGGATATGGGGTGTGGGGAGTGGGATATGGGGTGTGGGATGTGGGGAGTGGGATATGGGGTGTGGGATATGGGGATATGGGATATGGGGTGTGGGGTGTGGGGAGTGGGATATGGGGTGTGGGGTGTGGGGAGTGGGATATGGGGTGTGGGATATGGGGATATGGGATATGGGGTGTGGGGTGTGGGATATGGGATGTGGGGAATGGGATATGGGGTGTGGGATATGGGATGTGGGGTGTGGGGTGTGGGAGTGGGATATGGGGTGTGGGGAATGGGATATGGGGTGTGGGGTGTGGGATATGGGGTGTGGGGAATGGGATATGGGGTATGGGATATGGGGTGTGGGGTGTGGGATATGGGGTGTGGGGTGTGGGATATGGGGTTTGGGGTGTGGGATATGGGATATGGGGTGTGGGATATGGGGTGTGGGTCCCCCCTCAATGTCCACGCTGCCCCCCAGGTGCCACCATGAAGCTGTGGGTGCTGCTGGTGGCAGCCGCAGTGCTGACGGGTGAGTGCCCGCCCCACAGCGCCCCCCATAAGGGCGCAAAGGGGGGTCCCCAGACCCCACATAGAGGCACCCTTTGGGGGTGCCCCCCCCCCGTTCAACTTCTCCCCCCCCCCCCAGGTTGTGGGGCGGAGCCGCTCCCCCCCGCCAAGGCCACGCCCCCCGCCAAGGCCACGCCCCGCCCCCCGGCCGCCCCCCTCCCCCCCCGCGGGTTTTGGGGGGCCCTGGGGGGGCGGCCCAGAACGTGACGGCGCGGTTCTGGGGAAGCCCCCTCGGGCAGCAGCTGCAGTGAGTGGGGGGGACCCCTGAGTGGGGGGGGGACCCCTGAGTGGGGGGGGGGAGCTGCACTTGGGGGGCAGACCCCAATGCGATGGGAGCCCAAAGGTGGGGGGGGGCTCGAATGTGTGGGGGGAGCCTAAAGTGGGGGGGACCTCAACGGGGGGGGGGGGGGGGGATGCCACTTAATGGACCCACAGTGACCTGGTGGGCCCCATAGCGACCTGGTGGGCCCCATATTAACCCCATGGCCCCCACTGACCCAATCCCCCCCCAATGGGTCTTTATGGCGCCCATATTGACCCCTTTCTGCCCCCCATATTGACTCGATAGACCCCATAGCGACTTGATAGACCCATATGTACCCATATTGCCCCATTGCCCCCCCATATTGCCCCATTGCCCCCCCATATTGCCCCATTGCTGCCCCATATTGCCCCCTTGCCCCCCATTGTCTCTCTCTGTGCCCCACACCGACCCCTTTCTCCCCCCATATTGACTCGATAGACCCCATAGCAACTTGGTAGACCCCATATTGCCCCATTGCCCCCCATTGTCTCTCTCTGTGCCCCACATCGACCCCTTTCTCCCTCCATATTGACTCGATAGACCCCATAGCAACTTGATAGACCCCATATGTACCCATATCGCCCCATTGCCCCCCATTGTGTCTCTCTGTGCCCCACACCGACCCCTTTCTCCTCCCCCCCCCCCCGTTTTCCCAGGCGGGTGACGTCAGTGCTGCGGGCGGCGCGCGCGCAGCTGGGGGCGGAGGCGCGGGAGGCGCGCGCGCGGGCGCGGGAGGCGCGCGCGGCGCTGGAGCAGGGCTGGGCCGAGCTGCGCCTGCGCGGGGCCGCCTGCGCGCGGCGCCTGCGCAGGAGGCTGCAGCGGGAGCGCGAGGAGCTTCGGCGGCGCTGGGGGCGGTGGGGGGGGGAGGTGACCCGGATGTGGGGGGGGAGGGGGAGGAGCAGGGGGGGAGGGGGAGGAGCAGGGGGAGGGGAGGGGGACGAGGAGCTGAAGGTGAGGGAGGGGGGGTGAGGGGGGGCACGGGGGGAGAAAACATGAGAAATGGGGGGTTTGGGGTGGAGAGCCTTAAAGATGGGGGGTTTGGGGTGAAAAACGTTAAAAATGGGGGTGAAGAGCCTTAAAAATGGGGGTTTTGGGTGAAAAACGTTAAAAATGGGGTGAAGAATGTCAAGAATGGGGGTTTTGGGGTGAAGAATGTCAAGAATGATGGTGAAGAACAATAAAATGGGGGTGAAGAACATCAAAACTTGAGGGTTTTGGGGTGAAGAACATCAACTATGGGGATTTCGGATGAAAAACCTTAAAAATGGGGTGAAGAATGTCAAGAATGGGGGTTTTGGGGTGAAAAACGTTAAAAATGGGGTGAAGAACCTTAAAAATGGGGGGGTTGGGTTGAAGAACATCAAAAATGGGGGTTTTGGGGTGAAGAATGTCAAGAATGATGGTGAAGAACAATAAAATGGGGTGAAGAACATCAAAAATGGGGGTTTTGGGATGAAGAACATGAGAAGTGGGGGTTTTGGGGTGAAAAAACGTTAAAAATGGGGTTTATGGTTGAAAAACGTTAAAAATGGGGGTGAAGAACCTTAAAAATGGGGGGGTTGGGTTGAAGAACATCAGAAATGGGGGTTTGGGGATGGAGAATGTAAAGAATGGGGCTGGAGAACAATAAAATGGGGGTTTTGGGGTGAAGAACACCAGAAATGGGGTTTTGGGGTGAAGAACATAAAATCTGGGGCTTTTGGGGTGAAGAATGTCAAAAATGACGGTGGAGAACAATAAAATGGGGTGAAGAGCATCAGAAATGGGGGGTTTGGAGACGAGGACATCAAACATGGGGGGTTTGGGGGCGAGGGGTGAAGGAGAGAGGAAGTGGGGTGAAAAGTGCCCGAAATGGGGGTGTGGGGGAGGAGAACGTCAAAAATGGGGTGAAGAACATCAGAAATGGGGGTTTTGGGGTGGAGAAGATCAAGAACGGGGGTTTGGGGGTGAGAACCTTAAAAATGGGGGGTTTGGGTGGAAAACCTCAAGATTGGGGGTGGAGAACATCAAAAATGGGAGTTTTGGCTGGAGACCCCCCCAAAATCAAGGCCCTGATCCCCAAAAGGACACTGAGAACCTCAACAGGAGCGTCTGAACCCCCAAATCGCCCCTTTTCACCCCAAACCCACCCCCGGGCCCCAAAATCGCCCCTTTTCACCCCAAACCCACCCCCTCCCCCCCCTCTGTTGACCCGGACTTTGCTCCCCCCTCCCCCTGCCCCTCCCCCCCCGGCACCGCCCCCCCCGACCCCATAAATGGGGGGGCCCCGGGTGGGGGAGGGGCTCGGCGCGGTCGGTACCACCGGTGGGTGCGGGGGGGGGGACCCCCAATGCAACGGGGGGGGCGGCTTGGGCCGTTTTGGGGGTGTTTGGGTGGGTTTTGGGGTGTTTTGGGGTGTTTTAGGGGTGGTTTTGGGGTGTTTGGGGGTTTTTGAGGGGGTTTTGGGGTGTTTGGGGGTATTTTGGGTGTTTGGGGGTATTTCAGGGGGGTTGGGGTTATTTTGGGGGTGTTTGGGTAGGTTTTGGGGTGTTTTAGGGGTGGTTTTGGGGTGTTTGGGGGTGTTTGAGGGGGTTTTGGGGTGTTTGGGGGTATTTCAGGGGGGTTGGGGTTATTTTGGGGGTGTTTGGGTGGGTTTTGGGGTGTTTTGGGGTGTTTGAGGGGGTTTTGGGGGTGTTTGGGTGGGTTTTGGGGTGGTTTTGGGCCATTTAGGGGTGTTTGAGTGGGTTTTGGGGGTGGTTTTGGGGTGTTTTGGGCGTATTTGAGGGGGTTTTGGGGTGTTTGGGTGGGTTTTGGGGTGTTTTGGGGTGTTTGAGTGGGTTTTGGGGTGTTTGGGTGGGGTTGGGGGTGGTTTTGGGGTGTTTTGGGGGTATTTGAGGGGGTTTTGGGGTCCCTCAGGGCACATCATGGCCCCGGTGGCCCCCCCCGTGGTTGTGGCTTCGCTGCTGCTGCTGCTGCTGCTGTGCTCCAGTGAGCCCCCCATAGACCCCCATTGCCCCCATAGCTCCCCATTGCTCCCCATAGATCCCCATTGCTCCCCATAGACCCCCATTGCCCCCCATAGCCCCCCATTGCCCCCCATAGCCCCCTATTGCCCCCCATAGACCCCATTGTCCCCCATAGCCCCCATAGACCCCCATAGCCCCCATAGACCCCCATTCCCCCATAGCCCCCCATAGACCCCCATTGCCCCCCATTGCACCCCATACACCCCCATTGCCCCCCATAGCCCATTGCCCCCCATAGACCCCCATTGCCCCCCACAGACCCCCATTACCGCCAAAGCCGCCATAGTACCGCAGAGCACCCCTATATCAGCCTCATAGCTCCACATAGCCCCCCATAGCCCCCATAGCAACCAATACCCCCATCCCACCCCAATTCCCCCCACTGCCATATAGCCCCCCCATAGGCCCCCCATAGCACCCCATAGCCCCCCACCAATACCCCCCCATAGCACTCCCATAGAACCCAATAGCCCCCATAGCCCCCCATTGCCCCCCATTGTCCCCACTGCTCCCTATAGCACCCAGTACCCCCCATCCCACCCCATAGCCCCCCATTACCCCCATAGGACACCAATTACCCCCCATAGCACCCCCATAGCGCCCCCATAGAACCCCACAGCACCCCATAGCACCCATCTCACCCTCTCCCCCCCTCCCCCCCAGCCTCCTCCGCCGCCCCTCCCCCAACCCCCACCCCTCCCCCCTCCTCCCCCCTCCTGCCCCTCCCCCCTCTGCGCCAGTACTTGGGTCAATGACCGGGAACCTTCTGGAACACCTGGACCTGCCCCGGACCCACAGGAAGCTCCGGTAACGTGTGGGGCTGCCCCATAACCTGCCCCATAACCATGTCCTCTGGGGCTGGGAACGTGTGGGGTTGCCCCATAACCATGTCTGATGGGTCTGGGAACGTGTGGGGCTGAGCCCCACATCCTGCCCCATACCCATGTCCTATGGCTGTGGTAATATGTGGGCCTGAGCCACGTAACCATGTCCTATGGGTCCAGGAACGTGTGGGTCACATCCTGCCCCACAACCATGTCCTATGGTCTGGTAACATGTGGGGCTGAGCCCCACATCCTGCCCCATACCCATGTCCTATGGGTCTGGTAACATGTGGGCTGAGCCCCACATCCTGCCCCATACCCTGCCCCATAACCATGTCCTATGGGTCCAGTAATGTGAGGGACACATCCTGCCCCATAACCATGTCCCATGGGGCCGGTCATATGTGGGGCTGAGCCCCATACCCTGCCCCACATCCTGCCCTATACCCATGTCGTGGTAACGTGTGGGCTGCCCCACACCCTGCCCCCTAACCCGCCCCACACCCCGCCCCACAGGGACGTCTACGAGAAGGGCACGGCCGCCATGATGACGTACACGGGGATCCTCACGGACCAGCTCTACCACTGGTGGCGGGGGAGCAGTGACCCACACCCGGGGGGCGGGGCTGAGCCCCGCACTTGGGGGCAGCGGCCAATAAATGGGTCGAACCCGATTGGGCCCGTCCAAGCCCCGCCCACGGGGGGCGGGGTTTATTGAGGGGGGAGGGGCGGGGCTGGGGGGGCCCCTCCCCCCTCACACGAGCTCCCCCTCGGGGGTGACCGGCTCCGGGGGGGCACCTGGAAGAGGGAGGGGGGGAGGGGTCACAGGGGTCATGTGCCCCCGTAAGCCCCGCCCCCCCACCCAAGCCCCTCCCCCCCTTTGTACCTCCTCGTAGCCGCCCCCTTCGTCCTCGTCCTCCGATTGGTCGGCGCCAGCCGCCCGCCAGCCAATGGGAGAGCGGCGCGCGGGGAGGGGGCGCGGCTCGGAGGGGGTGGGGAGGGGCCGTAGGGGTTGGCTTTGGCCCGCGCCGCCTCCCGGAAGTGACGTCGGCAGCAGAGCGCCCCCCCCAGGGCGCCGCACAGGAAACAGGCCGCGGCCGCGAGCGGCGCCGCGGGGGACGCAAGGCCTGCTGGGAAACCGGAAGTGGAGAACCCGGAAGTGAGAACACTGACG
>NW_022651061.1:0-20747 GCF_004027225.2 Strigops habroptila
AGCATAAGCACGCCTACCAGCTCACCTGCCACGTATTTATAGAAAGTAATGCACAGTATAATGCTAGTATTCCCCAACTATATTTGGCTTCCATTGATTTCAGCAGTGATCAAAGTTCTGTTTCTTAATGACCAGTAATGACATTAATTTTGGTATAAACCTTTCTTTATCAGGCCTGTAGATAGATATCTGTCTGTCCTAAACAGAGTCAAGGATTCACTTGAAGCTGAAGGTTTAAAACCTCCTCTAGAGCAGTCTAAGTACAGAATGGTCTGTTAACTAGAAAGAAAGCCCAGAGTCACTAAGCCGTATTTTAAGGGCCCAGTGTTGGGCCCTTATATTAGCCTGTTCCAGCTTCTCTGAATAAAATCTGAACTGCTCAACTGTGTAACCTACACTGCTGAAAGCAAAAAAGAAAGAGTCATTTAACCGAAATAGTAAGAGCCAGTGCTTTGCAGGAGAATCTGTTTCTTAAATAATCACCTTTGGGAATCACTGTTTAACAATAGCGAGCAATCGCCACACACAAAAGGTACTGAAAGCCCATTCTCCTGCAAAGCACTGGCTCTTACTATTTCGGTTAAATGACTCTTTCTTTTTTGCTTTCAGCAGTGTAGGTTACACAGTTGAGCAGTTCAGATTTTATTCAGAGAAGCTGGAACAGGCTAATATAAGGGCCCAACACTGGGCCCTTAAAATACGGCTTAGTGACTCTGGGCTTTCTTTCTAGTTAACAGACCATTCTGTACTTAGACTGCTCTAGAGGAGGTTTTAAACCTTCAGCTTCAAGTGAATCCTTGACTCTGTTTAGGACAGACAGATATCTATCTACAGGCCTGATAAAGAAAGGTTTATACCAAAATTAATGTCATTACTGGTCATTAAGAAACAGAACTTTGATCACTGCTGAAATCAATGGAAGCCAAATATAGTTGGGGAATACTAGCATTATACTGTGCATTACTTTCTATAAATACGTGGCAGGTGAGCTGGTAGGCGTGCTTATGCTCTTAAATAAGTCATTGTAAACTCAAAGTAGTTCTTTATATGAGATAAACATCCCTGAAGTCTAAAAGTGGGTCAGTCAAATTCTTTTATTTCAACAAATCTTAATACCAATTATTCACACTGATACTTGAGCTCTGATACAGTTTTTCACTCTTTTCTGGTACCCATAAATGCAGACAATGGAACGGATAGATGTCTGGGGTACACATGGGTCGAATTGCTTCTAAACACCTATAAAGGTTTGGGGGTTTTGTGACAGTTATTAACTTAAAAAAAATTACCCACTTTTTGAGTCTGTAGCTGCTGTCCCTGATCAAGCTTTGCCTTGGCTAAGGGAGAACATGGTTGAAGTGTCCCTTCCAGAACTTCCCCAGGATGTATTTCAGTGCATATTTGTTGGTAGCCAAGCTACTAAGAGCTTGAACAGGGCAAATGAATGCAAAGAGTTAACATTTAACACCACCCAACAATGTAAATTACTCGGCAGCCTTGGAAAGCTGTGAAGTTTGTATGAGCCCTGTATTTATATCTGCAAGGGGTCTGGAATATTTCAAGTCATTAAGTATTAATGCTTACTTACAGTGAGTCATTCAAAATTTTGTGTGCTAGGTGCTTAATGATTTAAAGTACCTGAAAAAGGGCTTAAGTAGGTTTAATTATTGATGATATCTATTCTGCATATTTTCTCTTAGAGTTTGTGCTAGGTAAAAATCTGGACATGCAATATGGGGTTACTCCTGCTTTGCTTGTGGATTGTTTTATTCATAGGCTGTAGTGTTTCGGGTTATTTTGTTTTCCCTTATTTAATGGACTATTTGAGAGCTTTCATTGTTAGATGGCTGTCTACTGTGACACTACTATTCCCTAAACGTGCCTGGCTTCAGGGTCATTTCTGATTGGATTGAAATGGGATCATAACAGAGGACTGAGCTAGAGGAACAAAGTCAGCAGCTGCCTGAGATGTTTTGAGCTGAGCATTTGTGCAGGCAGTGGCTGCCTTCGTTTTGACTGCCTTATCTTCTTTGCTAAGCAGAAAAGGGAGATTCGGGCAGTCTTGCAAGTGAAAGGTTTATCTTGAAAGCTTGAACTGGGAATGGCTGCGGTGAGCCCCTGAGCCCTCCTCAATTTTATCCCTTGTGCAAGGGCACACTCAAACAACCTCTGCCTGAAGCAGATGGAGATTAATACCATTCACCTGAAAGAGCACAGGCACTTTATTCTGGATACAGCTAGGAATATAGTAGAAATGGTTTGCCTCAACTCCTTTGTTCATTCCAGTTCTTGTGACTCATGAGATTGTAATGTGGAAGGAGGTCTGGTTTTCTTTCTAAATTTCAGTGACTGTACTTTGCTTGCCAAGTAGTCATTTGTCATGGACTTTTTATGACCATATGCAGTAACTCATTTCTGTAATAGTCCTTCATTTCTCTTTTAATGAGGGGAGCCATGGAATATGGAAAAGAGCTATATGCTGTGCACTATAAACGTTGAGCCTGGGACTACAAAAGAGTTGTTCCTTCTCAGGAGAAAAAGGAACAAAGACAACTTGCACTTGAGCATACATGTTATACAAGAAATAACTGGAAACGTTTCCTCTGCAGTGTAAGCAATCACTAAGGACCTACTGCATTTCTGTATGGTCCAAATTAATGCCAGCTCATTGCTTTTACAACTTAGAGAGTCAGGAAATTTGCTACCTGCGAATGAAGAAGAATGATTTGCTACAATAGTACATTGAGCTCAAGTGGCTACTTGCTTGGATTTGTCCATTACATAGGCTGTGTTTTAAATGTAAGACTAAAATTGTTCCATCCAGCATTGCAAATTACCTGTGAAATCCATAGAAATGTGGCTTTGTGCACAAAGATGAAATACTGCAAACATTAGCAACCTGTATGAGATCACCAGTGTCTCAGCTGGGGTGGCAATCCCTGGGTGGGTATCCATGGAGTGCATGTTCATTAAATAGGTGAAGGACAGAGGTGATAACATAATTAGACAGCAGTGCCATTAAAGTCCTGCTGTGAATGGAAGCTGCAAGACAATGTGTTATCCACATGGTGTGTGTGACTGAGAAACAGGTGTCTTCATAGGATGCTGGCTGGGCATTCGGGGAGGTATCTCTTATCCCATGGGAAAGCTTCTATAATTTCTTTACATGCAACAGTGGCTACTACTCTACCTTGATTTAAGCAGGAAGGACTGTAGTGGTATTTTTTCCTACCTCTGTCCTCTATCCAGAGCCATTAATTAATTTAATGCATTATGGAGAACACCTTTAATTTTTCAGGCTTCATGCCTCCTAGCAGAAAAATATCTCAAAACCATTTTATTGATATATTTGGTATGTTCCATGACAACAACATCTGGAAAGCTGCAGACAATGACACTAATAAATTCTACTGCAAACTTTTTCAAACCCTTAAACCATGCAATCTGAATGCGGGTCACTCATTTGCAAATGAATCTGTCTATCCTTGCTTAGATAGATATACTGGAATGAGTCCCAGGCACCTAGCTGCAGACCATTTAGGATATGGTTAAGCTGGCTTCTTTTTGTGTCTGTAGCTGTTGGCCAAAATGAAAATCAGAGCACTTTGTAAGTGCAGTAGTGCTATAAAATGCAACTGCAGCAACAGATCAGACGCTGGACCTTTATTTAGCAAAGTCTGTAATGGAGAGAAATTACAAAACCAGGAACCAAGGCAGGGCAGTGTAGACTTCCTGACAGAGTACAACTGTACTAGCAAAGTGGTGGTTTCCTTTGGATCCCCAGACTAATTTTCTAGAAATAGACTAAAATTTACATGTTCTTTTATAAAAATAAAAAAGCACATACTGAAAAAATAAGCAGTGAAGATTTCCAGCATGACCTGAAAGAAAATTTCAGGGACTTCCACTAAATTCAGTTTGTGATCTTCAGCAGAATGAAGATGAATATGTGGGATTGGTTATATTTACTCTGAGCATAACTTTAAGACCTTAAAGATAATGAAGAATCATTGTGGAATATTTTATTTCTCAAACAGTAGGCAAAATTCATCACTATGGTATGACCTTTCGATCCTAAACAAGCCATTTTATTTTTACCTACACAGTTGGCTATAGTATTGCTTTTGGTTTTCTGCCTGCAGACTGTCCCATTCCTGGATGCCAAGAAACTGCACACCTTTCCTAATCTTATATCTTCAAGTGTAGTGTGGAGTCTAACAGTGATATTCAGCTTATTCTTCACTACAAAATCAAAATTGAGCTCCAGTTTACCTATGTCTTAAAGGGTTTTGCAGTAGGACTTCAAGCAATCTACCACTTATGGTGGTAGAGATGGGAACTTTTGAATAATCCACATTGTGAATATATGAAGCAGTTTATGGCCAGAGTTTCAGGCGATGACAGTCCTCAAATCTAGAGCTTTGCTTCATGTTAGCACAAGATCTTAAAAAACAGGGACCAGAAGTTTTGCAAGGAGCTGAGCTCCTTTGTTGTGCCTTATTACAGCCAAGTAAATCGGTTCTTTTTAGTCTTGTATCCAAAGATTCAAAACAGTATCATAGTGTTCAGAAGACGCCCCTGCACATCTTAAAAAAGTCTACTGCAATTCAACAACAACTTTACCATCCTTAGGTGACCATGCAATTTGCTACTGATTTATTCTGGGAAGTTATCTATCTTTCTGACCTTTCCATGATGATTATCTATAATAACCTTACATATATATTATTATTCTACATCTGTATCTTATTATGTCCTATTAAGAATTACATTAATCCATATTTAGTCATGATAGAAAACATTGCATTGACCCAAAAAAAAAAAAACCAACCCTACGTAATTTCTCCAAGGTAAACCGTTTACCTTGTGTTTAAGGGTGGGACGATACTGTCAATACATAAGCAAATAACTGTTTGCATCAGCAAACAAATATTAAAGGTGAGAATATTTATCACCTTATATTAATCACAAACTAGGGATTGGATTTCCTGGGAAGAAGCATTTGCTTCCTCAGCTCATCAGTTTATGCCTTTGATATTCTACTTGGGAAACCTCTCTAGCTACTTTTATAAAGATCCATTGTTTGCAGCTTACACATCTCTAATTTATTTTTAGCTTGCATATTAGATTTCATAGAACCTTGCATGTTCCATTCTTCCAGCTAACACTACTAGTTAACATCAATAGTTCTTTGCACATGTCCATCAGAGGAGCTTGTTTTAAAGAGAATCTTGCTCCATAAAACCAAAATTATTCATTAAAAGACAGATATCCATGTGGCAGCAAATTTTGTAGCCTGCTTGTGCAAGTTCTAATATTCAGTGAAAGCCTTAGCAATGCAAGTAAACTTGTGTCCCTGTAGAAGGAAGGGTTTGCAAAACTAAAGACCCCTGCAGAACATACAGTAGAAGAGCTTCATTGCCTGCACCGCCTGCACTCAGCGCTGCAGACTGACTGCAGATATCCTTTGTGTGCAAGGGTTCTGCCTCTTGATCACCAAATAGCATCAGATGAGCCTTGGCAGGAGCTCTAAAATTTGGCTTCCTGAACAGTACTTCTGTACCCTGTGAGTTTTTAGCAACAGTTTATGTATGAACAACTTATTTTCTCTACATTAATTTGCTATGAATTATCCATTATAAATTAGATACTTAATTTTAAATCCACCAAGGGATAAATCTGGAAATACTCCAGAAAGAATATGGATCAACTACATGGAAAGTTGGCTAAATAACCTACATTTATCTTTACTAATGAATTTTAATCATCGATGGCATACTAATCACTATAATAGTGCAGCTCTTGCATTCCAGAGCAGATTAAGTGACAGCTCAGCTGCAGTTATGTACCTTTGCAGAAAGCTGGCAGGAAAAGCTTTCCTACTAGGGGTAGCATGCATCTAGCACACCCCACAACCCTCAGTGTTATGAGGAATAGATTCACATGACCACAGGCTTAAAAAAATAAAATGAGGTCAGGGTCAGTATTTAGCCCCTGGCTGAATGTCCTACAACCTATTACACACCTCTAAAGTAAAATCAAAGCTTGGAACAAGAACTGGTAGCTGAAAGTCTGAGACAGAAATCATCAAACTGGAAATAAGATACCACTTCGCTAAGTGATGTGTTCCTAATCCTTCTGATTATTACTTATAAGTAGTAGTAGTAATATCATCACTAGGTAAAGACCATACATCAGGTCTGTATGTCTTCTTAAAAGATATGCTCTAATTAAATCTCAGGTTAATGGGAAAGTAATTTTTTTTTTTTCCTGTTTAAAATGTATTAATCTATATACGTGGTTGATTAAACTTGCAACCAGAAAACAACCTCTGGATTTAGAATGTGGACTCTGGCTATGACAAGTAAAAAGGTCCAAAGGAAAAGTTTCAGAGAAGTTCCTTAGGTTGGAATTACACCCTTTTCATCATTTTGCAACAGAAGTAAGGTCATAAGTAGGTCTTCAGGATTTACTGGGAAGAACAAGGATACTGAATACATATCATAGATTTATTTAAACAGGTTTAAACTTTTCACCTCTTTACTCCCCCTCAGCCCACAGTCTTTTTTTGACTAAAAAATACACATTTAATTTTCCAAACGTCTATTGCCAAAGCTATCGGGAAGAATTTTTATTGTAATTTTTCCTACATATTTTTGCCTTCTAAGAGATAATGGGTTTTTGAGGTCTTTTTCACTTTATAAATCAGCAGTATTAGCATGGTAACACACACAAGCAAATAGGCATATATTTTATGTGGTAAAAGCAAAAGGAAATTAAGTGGGTTTGGCTTTTAGGCTAGGGTAAGAAAAACCATTTCCGATGTGACATGTGTCCTCACCCCAGCAGTTCTCTGGCACTGAAGACTTCCTAAAGTTTTGGGTGTCTCTTAAGCTGATCAGCAGTCAACTTGTTAAAGGCAGTGTGCAAGTTGTCACTGATCACTGTTTCCCAGCAAGAATCCCTCTAGGAGATGCCAGCCATCCTTCATTTGGCTTAAGGCACAGTCCTTTAAGGATTTATCTTTATTGCTGGAATTTGCCTGAAAATAGCCTTCATAAAGCCCAACATTCATGAAATATAGAAAGTTGGTGCCTGTAAGTATTTGCTAATATTACCTCATTTTGTTCTGATCTGTGTTTTTTTTGTGTTATCAACACTGCAGCCGGGTAACAAACTCTGTTAGAGTTATGATGCCTGCTTCTTGGAGTCTGTGTTTCTCAGACTTAATTGAAAAACCCAACTTAGCATCTTCTATGTCCACCTTGGTGATTGCAGGTGGCATAGAATCATAGAATAGTTAGGGCTGGAGAGGACCTTAAGATCATCTAGTTCCAAGCCTCCTGACATCACTTACTATACTAGACGTATGTTTGGAGAAGCAACTTCACGCAGCCATCGGACAACTTTGCATAACCTATCCTACTATCACTTACGAACATGAGTCACCTATTTTTGATGTATCCTGTCTCAGTCCTTTGATGCACTAGGGAGTTGTGTCCCTCCAAACCAAGCTGTGCTTTGCATGCTCCCTCTGTCAGTGCTATTGCTCCCAACATCAGTTCTGTAAGAGCCTTTCCTGCTCTCAGAACCGTTCCCAGCCCAGCCAGTGCCTGAAGGACAGTGCTGCTGGCCCAGCCCAGGTCTCCTGCAAGGCTTGCCCTCCCCATATCTGCTGGGAGAGCTGTGCTGCTGGAGACTTCCCAAACAACCGGCTGAACTAAATGTATGTGACAGTCGCATCTATTGTTGCTGTTTCTGCGTGCTTAGGTCAGTGACAGTGAGCTATTAGCACAAACACCCAGCTTACCATGGAAGCATTGAGACTGGTATCAATTACAATAAGATGCTGCATTTCTGGTTTAAGAGCATTTTGACATCTGTCAAGAAAATTTTCCATTGCTGCTGAAGCTTAACTGCTCAGGCCTTTTCCAAAGCTGCTTGTCCTAACCTTATCTTAGTGGCATATTTGTCTCCTCCTTACTGCTACACTACTTGATATACTTCTTTCTGAGGTGACAAGTGTAGCTCAAATAGCTACTACAAATTTTATATTTTTTAAAAATTATATTTAGGGATACTGTCCATGACCCCAGTGATGTGCAGCATTTAATTTTATTGGTTTCCTCTAAAATATATGCCCCCAACCCCAATCTCGCTTTCTACAATTTCATAGAATCCTAGAATGGTTTGGGTTGGAAGGGACCTTAAAGCTCATCCAGTTCCAATGTCCGTGCCATGGGCAGGGACACCTTCCACTAGACCAGGTGGCTCAAAGCCCCATCCTCTTTCCTTCCATTCTTCCAAGGCTCTAACTACCTTCCTGCTACTTTGACTGTCTTCTGCTCAAGGTGTCTTTGTTCGCTTGCTTTCGCTAGCTGTTATTTGGGAATCACTGAAGGACACTGACAGAGGTTTCCATGCTAAAAACCTGAATTCCAGCTGCTGGGCTGGGATGAGGTGAATCAGGTGCTTTGCATAAGGTACTTGCCATTTCTAATTCTCTTGCTTGTCAAGGTGGTTCTTCAGAGCAACCAGGATTTTTACCCTGAGGATTGACTGTCTTCTCTTATTACTTATAGAAAGATAAATGGTTAGATGAATCCCTACTAAACAATCCTTATGTGAACATCATATCTTAGAGAACTCTACTGTAGCAAGAGATAATTTGGTCCTTTGTTAGAGTTCTATTTCTTCCTGATTAATACCAACTTGAGCTTTGCAGTTGCCTCAGAAAATGTACGTACTGCAGCAATACTGTGCGTGGCCTTTCCTACTGCATGCAAGAATATATTTGCATTTCCTGATGGTTGAGTGAGGTTTAATAGATATCATTACTGTGCCAGTCAATAAAGAGATGAGCAGAAAGGCTTACTGCAAATCGTGTGTTTGAGAAGAGTCAACTCATTAATCTAATTACCTACAAGCCCTCTAAAAATGTCTCATTGTCTGTGCTTGTTGAAGCATCAACACTGAGCTGACAAACCGCTCTCTGTTCAGGCAGTGCAGCCCTGTTGCAAATGCCTGTTCTCTGCTAACCAGTGTTGAGCAAAGGGGATGTGCTGCCCCTTGCTGCTCGGTGTGTGAACAGTTCACAGTAATGTGTTAATGATGCAGGTGACGAATGACAATCGGGTAAAAAAAGCATCCACCCCAAAGAAAAGTTGGTTCAACGGAAAATCTTGGTTTAACAGTCTGTATGCAAAATGTTTGCTGATGTTGTTAGCCTAATACAGTCAAATGTGAAAGCCACACTGACTGTCAAGTATTGTGTGTGTGGCTTTATCTTACTAAAATATACAATATTCTAAGGAAGCAAATAGGATTTATTCTGCTTCATAGTGATGAAATTTGGATGGGGCAATCTTAAGACCCCTAAGGCAAGCCTACTGGTTTTGAAGCTATGAAGTTGTCCTATTTCAGCTTGAATAGGTTATTTTTCTTCCTAGTAGCTGGTGCAGTGCTGTAGTTTGGCTTTAGTCTGAGAACAATGCTGGTAGCACCAACTAAAACATTGGTGTGTAAGTAATGCTTACCCTGATCAAGGACTTTCCAGTCTTTCATGTTCTGCCATTGAGGAGGGGCACAAGAAGCTGGGAGGGAACAGGGACAGGGCACCTGACCCAAACTAGCCAAAGGGGTATTCCATACCACAGCATGTCATGCCCAGTATAAACTGGGGGGAGTCACCTGGAAGACCCAGATCGCTGCTTGGGTTGGGCTGGGTATCGGTCAGTGGATGGTGAGCAATTGTACTGTGCATCACTCGTGTTTCCCGAATTTTATTTCTCCTCTTGTTTTGTTGTTTTTTTAGTTTTTTGTTGGTTTTTTTATTCACTATTATTACTATTTTGTTGTTATTTCTATTATATTCGTTTTAATTATTAAACTGTTCTTATCTCAACCTGTGGGTTTTTCCTTCTCCTGATTCTCCTACCAGTGCAGGGTAGAAATTGGGCAAGTGGCTGTGTGCTATTTAGTTGCTGGCTGGGCTTAAACCATGACATCAGTTTACCAGGCTTCCTCTATGGTTTGTGTTGTCCTTTTCGGAGGAGTTATTGTGTCTCTCAGGGCAGAAATGACCTTGACTAAGGATGAAGCCTGGAGAAGCTCCTGGGGACAAGCAGACACCAGCCAACATTTGATATCAATCAGCCTAAGCCCTGAGGCTGCTTTGAACTTAAAAATGCCTCACAATCTTGGCTTTAGGTGCATGCATAGTTGCGGAAAAGCAAGAGAACAAACCACAGTGAGAAGTGTGTCAGGTTTGCTGGCAGAGAGTCTGATTGCTCATCACTCGGGGGGTTTCTTTAAAACAAGTTTTGCTGATGTTTTCAGTGCCAGTAGGGCTCAATAAACAGTTGCCACAGAACAGACCAAAATAGTTGTACCCGTGAAAACACATGCTTTCAGTATTAGGATTTAAATGTAACCTAATAAAGGATGGGTGTTTCTTTCCTCTAGAGAGGAAAGAACACACAAAAGGATATTAGCTTACTGGGAATTCTATAAAAAGAACTAAACACGAATGTGAAATTAAAATTTTATGTAAATGCACTGGATTAATACTTTAATACTGACTTAATTAGAAAAAGTCCTTTCCCCTTGACAACAATGGTAATTATAAAGACCTTGATGCTTTAATAAATACACTTGCTGAGGAGAAATTGGACTTAAGGAATATTGAACTATTATAAAATGATGAAACAGTTTTATGGGGAACAGGGTGTCAGGGAGAGCCCTAAACCATCATAATGATAAGAAGAACTTGCAGAGCTTTAGTCCAGACACAAATGCGTTTCCCAGAATCAAATCAGATCTTGTCTTTTTTTTTCCACATTTGTGTACCTTCTTGAAGTATAAAGGGTTGTGGGTATGAGCAGCTGGAGTGTAGTTGCAGCGTAGCTCTTCAAGTGATTGTCGAGGACGTGCGTGTCACGGTCCAAACTGTGATTAGATCTCGGTCTGTTGACAGAGCCATTGCTAAAGGCAGGGTGGCTAGATACCCACCGGAGTTTAATTTGCAAGATCTGGGCTGTTCTAAAAGACAGACCATAACAAGAATTCTGAGATCAGAAGCTAATGGCCAGGACTTATATCCAAACTACTCTGAGCTTTTAAAAAAATGTTTGGAGTTGTTGTGTATCCATCCAGGCCATGGCAGCTGCTAAAGGTCTATCAATAGCAATCTTCACCAGCTCCAACATAGACTTGCTTGGTAAACATGTTACCTGAAACTAGAAAAAAATTGAGTTGTAGGTAGTTAACACACCAAATTCATGCAGGAGAATGAGAGCTGCCACAGCTGGGTACCACAGCATTCACCACAGGTTCAGTTTTGGCATCGCAGCAAGTTTAATAGGAACATACTTGTCATGGTCCTTCTGCCAGGGTTCAATTTCTGCAGCAGTTCAATTTCAATGTCCCTGCACAAACATTTCCTGACACTGAAAAACACCCAGACACATAGACATACTTGTCTGGATACCAGTATTTCTTTCTGAAAACACAAATATAATCTCTTTCCAAGTGACTGGAAAGGGGTGCATTTCTGTCTCGCCAGTAAATCACACAAAGTGACTTAGCAGCAGTTTTGTATCACAGAAGGTTAATGAAAGGGAAAATGGAAAGCGTTCAGATAATGGCACAACATCTTTTTGCTGTGAAAGTGCTTCTGTTTATATTGTCATTATCTTGGCCTTTAAAGAGACTAAGAAGAAAATAACATTCAAAGAAGTTTACAGAGTAGGAAGCTAACCAGTGAATGGGAAACAGTTGTTATGAATATTTATGTAACATGTAATGAAAACCACATACAAGAAAGGACTTCACTGATTTAGATTGGGGAGGGGAAAGGGACTTTTGTTAATAATTTAGTAATTTGACAAGATGAAGGCTGAAATTTAGGTGCAGAAAAGCGGACAGCCTCTCCTGAGGCCACGCAGTGAGTCTGTGGCTAGAGGTGGAAAACCACCCACAGCTCCTCATCCTGCAAGTGCCTGGTACTCTATAAAGGTTCTCCATAGGCAGAAACACTCAGTAAATTCACAGGCAGTTATGTGCTTCAGGCTGGGATTCATCGGATCATTTACATCCATCACTTGCAATTTGTTGTACTAATTCCACCAGCTCAGCACAAAACCTTGAGATTTATCACTGGACTAATGTTATTGTTCATCTCATGATCTCTCCAGGCGGAGCTGACACCAACGTAATTGCACTGCAAGGAACTGCTGATGAAAAAATACAATCTGCAGAGAACGGACAAGTTTATACTAAAACTTTGAGTGATTTCATTTTATATAAACATCATAAAGAGCCTCTTAAGTCTGAACAGCTGCAAGACAATAGAAACAAATGTTCTTCAATTTCAGTGGGGTTTTTTTGCTATAAACTTTTAGATGCCAAATTATGGAGAGACCAAGAGATGCAGATTGCTAAATCACCCTGTTGTGTAGTTGTATTTGATTCCTCACATCAATGGGGTCAACAGTCCCCATGAGTCTAGTTTGGTGGTATTTTTCAGTATTTTCTGAAATGTCTAGCCAGGCTCAGAGACTTGCAAATCAGCTTCTGATTAATGATGATGATTTTATTATTAATTTTTGATGATTGATTGGCTGCATTTGGAGTTTTACAGTGCTAGATAGCTCATTCTTTAAGTCTGCATCTTCTCTTGTATATGTAAAAACTATATCACTGTATCTTTAAGATCTGTGTGTCTGTGACTTTCAGGCATTATTTAAACATACCACTAGTAGCAGCAGTTCTGTAGTTAGTCTAGGTCCAAGGGACTTGACAGAAGTAGGTGGACATCTGAGCCAAGTAAGAACTAAATTTAGCTCTCTTGGTAGGGAGAGGTAGCTGTGGTCTCAACATGCTTTCTGATGGCCCTCTTTCATGTGCTTTCTTCTAGTCCTTGAGAGCGCAAAGCTGGAATTTGGAATTAGATGCTCTTAAAGGTCCCTTCCAACCCAAATCATTCTATGTTTTTGTTAGTGGGTTCCAAGTCTTCTCTGGTTGCCAGCTGTACTGATTTTGTTTGCCCACAGCAGAAGGGTACCTCAGCTGTCTGTCTGTCAATGCACCCTTCTGATTAAATCTCGCATGGCCATCCATCTATGTGAATGGCTTTTCACAAGTTACATTGGTTCTGCACAGCATTTTACTTCACTTGGCTCCAGCAATTAATTAAATTGATTGAATTCATTTTGCTATTGGCGAAGTACTCCTGGGCTTTGAGTTTCCAGCTCTACATGGGTTATCTCAATTTTCTTTGCAATACATGCTGGGCAAAAAAAATCTTGCAAATAAATGTCCATTTGAATGGCTTTTAAATAAAAAGATTTTTCAACCAGAATTCTTCAATTTTTATTAAAATATTTACAAGAGTTCAAAGATCAAAAGCTACCCAAACAAACATACATATTTTTGGTCTTGATTATATTCTGCATGGAATAAATACAATTCTTGGCACTGATGCACACATCAAAAATATTCTTCCATTTGAACTTAAAAACATCACAGCACCTAAATATTACATGACCTGAACTCCCAGTCTAATTTGCCTTAGCAGGTCTCCTTTCAGTGAAACCTTGGGACTATTTATAACTTATATCATCATCAGAACAGTTCTAATACCTTTGGACTTACCACCTGCTTAGTGCATCCTATGACAATGGACAGTTACACTGTGTCTATTCCTCCTTCCCACTGAATGCCATTACTCTCTCTAATGGCTAATACATCAACTTCTTTGATAAATGGCAATGTTCTATAACTTTTTTTTTAACAGTGAGTGATACATACAGTGTTGTTCTGAGCTTTTGTTGCTGAATGTTACATGCATTTTATAAATCATTTCTCAGCATATTCTGTCCTCGCATGGTGCACATTCCTGAACTTAAATATAGATGGTGGTTCTGATATGCACAGTTAAATGCTGAAAATCAAAGCTTACATGAGCTGATGAGAGAGGGAATTGCTGCTTTGACTTAATAGATACTGATTAGCCTAAAAATATTCACTTAGGATAAAACTAAAAGTAAATGGGAGGAAAATTGGGTAATCGTGATCTCATAGTACTGGAGGATGTGCATGGACTGAATAGCAAGTTTGGTAGTCTTTGCAAGTGTGTGGAAAGATTGATCCTGTGGTTACTCAGTGAATGGTTGATAATTAGGTGTGATAATATGCTTAGCCTTTACAATGCAGAAAATGAAGACACCAGACATAATGGCCAAATTACATAATTTTATTAGATCACTATTTGTGAATGGTCAGATTTTCCTTGTGTGTTTCTGTGCTTTTCAAAAAATATTTATTTCCCATCTCATACAGTAACTCCCAGAATAACTGGATGTAAACACTTCAAATAGATTATTTGAAAAGATAAAAAGTATTTTAAAAGTGAAAAAAGTGACATAAACGAATGGAGGGGAAAGTTTTGTTATAGTCCAATAATTTAATCATAATACCAAAGATGTGTAGATCAGAGAGAAGCATCAAAAGGAAAAGTATTTCTGTACTGATCTGTGTTCTATAATAAAAACAGTACTCTTTGGCCTATTTTGTTAAAGTTTAATTTCCTTTCCTTCCAAGTTTGCTAATAATGAAACTTCATTTTATTCTCAGCAGCTTTTATATTAAGCTGTAGATGGGTAAAATTCCTGATTTTTTTTCAGGTGGTTTTGAACCTGATGTTCTGCAACAAGAAGGATTCTATGGTCATTAACTAGGCAGTGATTCATGCTAAGGCTGTCTCATGCCTTACAATGAAGACTAGCTAGTTCTAAATGTTGAGAATGAAAGAGGATTTCTTGTTGGAAAAGCTGTTCAAGATACATAATCTTGGAATTTAACCTTATTTAATTTCTGTTATCCCAAATTTCAGATGAATCTATTCTGAACATTTGTCTCCATTACTCCTTTCTAGAAAAAAGCACAAGTAAAGCAAAAGGACTATTCTTCCTCAGTTCAGCCTTACAATCTCTCGCCCTCCACTTCATACTGTTTCTTTTGGGCTAAGTGGAATGGGCTTAATTTGGGTGTAGGGCTGTGAAGGTGCACAAGGGTGTAAGGAAACCCAGGCAGGAACTGGAGAGTATCATACATGTATTCATTAATGTGTGCAAAATCCTGAGAGTGGCAAATTAATGAAGTAGAAACACCTTTATGGTGCAGAGGGAGCTGGTAATTAGTCTTCTTATTAGATCTTTCTTTCTGAAGTACTTGTGTGTTCACTGAATGACACAGACTGTGCAGCAGCTGGTCAGAGGTGAGAAATGGATGGGGAAAACACTGACAGACATCAAAAGCAGCACAAGATGAATGGGATATGCAAGATTTGGGTGCATGTATCTTACTATTGCTTTTATAACTGTCTCCTCCTGGTATGTCACTAGATAGGAGAGGGCAGTGACTACTGAAATGGAGGAAACCTGAGCACTGTCCTTTGACTTTACCCCAAGACTAAAAGTAATTTTCACAATCACACACTTATATTTCATCTTTACCCTTTTTATTTTCCTCCCTGAAGGCTGCTCTGCAATCTTCACCCTTTCACCTGAATCCAATCACAATTCTGTTGAGCTCCCAGAGTTCAAGTGATTACTTTGAGAGGTTTCTTCTCTAGGCTGCCATAGCTATCCATTAATTTGTCTTTTCCTCCAGTTCTAGTCCTGCCATTCTGCTCATCAGTGTTTTTCCTTTCATGCGCCTCTTCTTACTCTTTAAATGTTAAAGCTAAAAGCTTTGCTTAAACTGCCGATTACTCTTGTAAACACTCCCTGTAGCACAGTTAGCTCTTTGGGACATCCTTTTTACTTAGAAAAGCTGTAGTTAGTCTCTTTATATTGCTGCTGTTTCTTTTTTAATTTTATTTTTATTTAACAGGTTAGTTCTGGGCCTATCAGTCTTAGTGCTAATTATAATCTTGCAAAGAATTCTTGGCAGTTTCTTTTTCTTCCAGTCAGGATCTGGTTGCCACAGGGGAAAAGTATGTATGCTTTTGTCCCTTACATTTCCTCCAGGCATATCAGCTATATTGCTCATATAAGACAGTATGCATAAAATACATGTAAGATGCTAACGTATAAATATAAGCTAAATCCGTGGCTGGCTTCAGCATCTATAGTGTGAAATGATTTGTGGAGTGCATGGGCACTTTCAAAGGTGGCACCATGACCCAGCTGAATTTAGTCACAGAGCTTTCACCCTGCCTGAACAGAAGGGTGTGTAGGCATGTGTGGACTGACATACCAAATAGGTACAGTGGAGGGTGTTATCCACTCAGGTCTCTGAGTGGCAATCCTCTCATTCTCAAGGTGCATGAGAAACCCATTTATGTAAGAGTCAAGGTGTAAGGTTTAAGATTGATTTAAAACTTATTACAAGTTTCAAATTAGTCTAACATATCCTCCCCCTTTGTAGAAGACACTTGGTGCACACACATAGTTGACACACGTGGCAGAAGAAAATTTTCTTCATGATAGTCAATAGCAAAACGTTATTAATTAAAATACTATAATGAAGCAAAACTCCATTAATTTTCCCAGGCATGCAGATAATTGTATAACTTTGCCTTTTCTTTCAAATACAAGAGAACTTGCTTTCTTTATCCCTGAATTATAGCCTGGTCTCTGGGTTAAACTTACTTTGATTAAGTGGTTTTGTGGGTGTTGAAGTAAAAACAAGTAGATTTGGTGCATGAGAAAACAGATCACTGCCATTACACGAGCCATATGTTCAAACAAAGATACTGCAAAAGAAGAAAAGAAGCAATTTACTCCCTGAAGCTTACTGCCTAATTGTTGGTAATTGAATAAAAAGTGGAACCACCAAGTGCATCTAGCCAACAAAAAGATGCTCATGAAGCTTTTTTCGGGAGTAAGCTCCCATAAGAAAAATTCACGAAGCTAAACACTGTTTTGACTGAAGCCACTAAGCAAGCTCAATGCTTTGAAGGTACACCAATTTTTTTTATTGCACTGTAGAACATTAGGTGTATTTGCACCCTAGAGTATAAAAGCATGCTGTTGAGGGGGAAGGTGTTCATTGCTATTGGAGGAGAGGGCAAAATATCTTTCATTATGAAAAGCTACTGCAATGGAGTATCACAAAAATGTAGAATCAATTGACTTTGGTGTACAAACACTGAATTGTACTTTGGAATGATGGATTAGGTCACGCCTGGAACACAAGAAGGAAGACCAGACACTTTCACAAATGACATTGGGATCCCAAAATAGAGTAGAAAATACTCTATAAGGAGTGCCATGAATTCCAACCTTTGTAAAAGCCTACCTGCACATCCTAGATTACCCTCATAGCTGTTTGCTACCTCTTCAGTATGTGCCTTCTGCAGCGATCAAAACCCCTATTTTCAATATGAAGGTCATAACCTTCATGATGACTATTATGGTGGCGGTGTTGTGGTATCATTTTTGCCCTCTATTAATATACTGTAAAGCCAGACTTCCTGCTGGATAAGAGCAGATCTGTCACATCCTCAGCATGGAGCATGCTGAAAGTATTGTTTTAACTCGGCCACCCACTTGCTCTGGCAGCCTGTGAAACACTGGATAGGAAATAGTACATTACTCAATTTGATCTGTGTGATTTGCATCTGAAAACATTACGTCTTTGTACTTGTCAGTTTTAATAATTTCTACTGCATAGCACCTGATTCCATGACAGCATGGATTTTATTCATGCAAAGACAGTTGAGAAGCAGGGTAGCCTTGAGTGATTTCAGACTCTCCTTGACGAGTGAGCTGTTATTATGCTTCTATTTGGATAACCAGATAATGAGCCAAAGACTAAGGGGAAAATAAAATATTCAATTCTACTTCATTTTTAAAAAGAAAACATCTAGAACTCTAGCTGAGTGTCTCTGCATCTTGGATATCTCCATTGATTTATGCATGACAATTACTCCTTCAAGGAAGGCTTGTGTCACTGTGTGCAAATTTGTTTTATACAAAGTCTTTCATGCATACTTCAACTCGGAATACTTGATAGAGCTGAATGATATAGTTGAAGAGCAATAATAATTGCTTTTTTCTTTGTTATTTTTGTGCATGTACAAGAAAGAGATGGCAATTTAAAAAAACAGTACAGAAAGCAAAATGAGCTGAAGAGATTCTAGTGGGATTCCCTAGGGTTCAATCTCTCTGATGTAGGAAACTTCTTCTATCTGCAGGGGCTGCTTGCTATAGAGGGTAATGGTAAATGAACAGGCTGGGTGCTGTCCGTGGGGTGGAGGGAGAAGAAATTTCAGGGATGGAGGGGAAAATGCCAGAAATGGCTTGTAAGAAGTGCACTTGTGAATGCCTTCCTCTGGCAGCATTTCCTCTGTGACCTTTCTAGCCACAGAAAGCTGATTTCTGGAGCTTTCACAAAACCCTAGTCTCACTGATATATAACTTCTAGGAGCCTGGAAAAGTGAACATTCAGTAGCATAATTCTAATTTATATATTACTATTAAAATTTAAGGTACACTTTCCTTTAAGCAAACTGAGTTAGCCTCAGTTGTTATTTGCTTTTTGATAAATCACTTTGAATTCTACTGGTGCAAAACATTGCAGAGGAGCTAGGTATTATCATCATTTATGGAAAAAAAAATATATTCAGGACTTGGGCACAATATATTACACAGTAATGATACGGTTTAGAGTTAGCCCTCTTTATTTCTGATCCACCAGTTGTTGTCCTTCCCGTAGCCTGCTTAAAGATGGAGAAAATGACATATTGAAGGATTAAAGCCAGATGAGCCAAATCATTCTTACTTAGTGCAAACTCGATGGAGCTGTATTTATGCTAACAATAGCCAAAAATTACCTTTCTATACTAGTTATCCTTTACTAATAACAGCTGTGTTTTTTAGAAAGATTGTGATAAAACTTCAGAGTATGGATGCGAAATTAAAGCTAGACCTTCTGCTTAGCAGGTAGGGGCAATGCTTAACAGAAAACCAAACATGGAGGATGAAGGGAACACAGAGAAACATCTGAAATAAGGCAGTTCTTCAATTTGAGGCAGATAAAGCATAGGAATAAAGAAAACTCAACTCTTTATCACTAGATGCATTGAAGACAGTATTCCACTTTTGTAGCAGGGAAAGCCATGAATGACACCATTAAAATGATCCATGACAATATAATGCTAAAGATCTGGTTAGATTCTAGAGTGACCTGGGACACAAAGAAGACAGAAGTTGCTAAGTGTTAAGCTGATTATTGGTAATTATTAGAGGTCTGAAAGGAAGACAACTTATAGGTAGGTTATGGCAGGGGTTAGGGGGGATGGGATGGGACTTATGCTCAATTCAAAGCTCATTTAAATATCTGATAAGCTGGTCAGAGAACTTCCTCTAGAAGGTTTTTTGTTTAGTTTGTGCAGTTTTTTGTTTCTGTTTAGTGAAATTTTTCTTCTGCTACAGTAATATTTATTTGGATTAATTCTTTTTTTAGAGGAAAAAAAAATTCTGCTCTTCATGGAAATCTGGACTTTTCATTCCATAAATGGTGAGATCTTGTCCAAAACTGGAGATAGTTGCTTTTAATGGTTGCAAAGTCTTTGAAATTATGAACTTAAGAACTTATGAACTAAAGAACTTTTTGGTTGACTTATGTCTCAATTTTTTTTTCTGTGCTATATTATGGATATATTCATGTAATTCACTCATCACCATAGTATCTACAGGTCATGTATATCCAGCAAGAACAACTATCACAGCTCGCTTACTATATGTAACTTGTTAAAATTCAGCTGGTTGCATGTGCCCAAGACCTCCAAACAGTTTTGGTATTAGGTGAATTAAATTCTCTTGTGGGTGCTGAGGAGTCTGAACAACCACATCTTAGACAATAATACAGCCAGCTTGAAATCAGAATAAAAAGTTTCTGATTTTACTGGCAGTGTTGATGCAGATACTTCTAATCAAATTTCTCCCTTACACTCCCTTTGAAGTAATGGATTCTGCTTCCTTTTACACACAGTCATGAACAATTACAAGATGGAGATACCAGTTTATAAGCACTTTCCAAATCATTAAAAATACATATATTGGGCTACCCAGTGCTATAAAACATAGATCAATGAGCCTCCATGCAGCTCATGAAACTACCTCTGAAGGCTATAAAAAAGTACCACTTTTTCCATTTTTAATTAGTTTCTTTTGTGCATAAATGACTATTGCAATGAGAGGGTTAACGTAGCACACTTTTTTGTAAGAGAGCAGAAAGCAGTATAGAGCATTAATAAGATAGAGCCCATTCCCTAAGCAGAGAGTGTTTTACTTTCAATTACAGAAGTCTCTTTAAGCTACCTGTGTGCTTATGTGAAACACTCGTAAGCATCTGCTGTTAAAGGTGAAATGTAAATTACAACATAAAAGAAAATGTAACTGATTGTTGGAGGCCCAAGTAAAATTATTTTTCTGAAGAAAAATTGTAAGACTCTGTCTTCCCCATCATGTCACAGGGGAAGGAAAGATAAATCACTGCAATACAGCAGAATATCTCAGTTGCAGATCTACAAACACAGCCATAATCATGAGAAGAATACAGAATCAGCATCCAAGTTGTCAGATACCAGTAAAAGTAGTGATGGCAAAATGCTGTATTGTATCACCTTGTTTTTACATATTTGAGTACAATCTATTATTTCAAAGCTCATATGAATATTATATCCATTCCTGCATTTTAGTTTATAGAAAAAGTATTTCTATGAAAAATAAATAAAT
>NW_022651062.1:0-60270 GCF_004027225.2 Strigops habroptila
CACTCAGGACTCACTTGA
This sequence comes from Strigops habroptila, assembly GCF_004027225.2. Classification (NCBI taxonomy): domain Eukaryota; kingdom Metazoa; phylum Chordata; class Aves; order Psittaciformes; family Psittacidae; genus Strigops; species Strigops habroptila. The sequence continues at coordinate 19 of NW_022651062.1, forward strand.
CACACACTTGAGACACGCAGGCTCACTTTCAAGGAAGTTCACTCTCTAAGCAGACTGGCTCAGACTCGCACTCAAAGTTCATGTTCTGACCCACACAGAATCTCTGCAAGAGACGACTCTCTGCTACAGCTGACTCTCTGGACAGACGACACTCTGCGACACACGATTATGCCAGAGGTACTGCGGTGGATGACTCTCTGCGACAGACAACTCTGCGAAGGACAATTCGGTGAGAAATACTGCGACAGACAACTGTGACAGGCAGGCTCCCTGAGACAGCCTCCTCTCACTGGGAGCCAGACTCCTCTCTCTGAGACAGACTCTATCTGTGAGACAGACTCTCTCTCACACAGAGTCTCTCTGAGACAGTCTAACTCTCTGAGACAGCCTCATTTCTCTCTGAGACAGCCTGGGTGAGACAGACACTCTCAGACAGCCACTCTAACTCAGAGTCACACTCAGAACTCAACTGGGACACACGCAGGCTACTTTCAAGGAAGTTCACTCTCTAAGCAGACTGGCTCAGACTCGCACTCCAAGTTGATATTCTGACTCACACGGAATTCCCCTGTGACAGATGATCTCTGCTACAGATGACTCTCTGGACAGACACACTCTGCGACACGCGATTCTGCCAGTGGTACTGCGACGAACGACGCTCTGCGCGGACGACCCTCTGCGACGGACACTCTTCGAAGGACAATTCGGTGAGAGATACTGCAACAGACAATTAAGGGTGAGAGAAAGACTCTCTCGCTGAGACAGACTCTCTCTCTGTAAGACAGACTCCTCTCTCTCTTAGACGGAACTCTCTCTCTGAGAAATACTCCTTTCTGTCAGAGACAGCATCTCCCTCTGAGACAACCTCTCCCTCTGAGACAGTCTCTCACTCACAGTCACACTCAGAAGTCAATTGGGACACCCGCAGGCTACTTTCAAGGAAGTTCACTCTCTAAGCAGACTGGCTCAGACTCGCACTTCCAAGTTTGATATTCTGACTCACACAGAATCCCTGTGACAGATGACTCTCTTCTACAGATGATCTCTGGACAGACAACACTCTGCGATGCACGATTCTGTGAGAGGTACTGCGACGGACGACTCTCTGCGAAGGACAACTCTCTGCGACGGACAACTCTCTGCGAAGGACAACTCGGCGAGAGATACTGCGCAAAACAACTAAGGGTGAGAGAAAGACTCTCTGAGGCAGCCTCCTCCCTCTCTGAGACAGCCTCTCAGACAGACTCTCTCACACAGTACTCTGACTCAGGTCCACTCAGGACTCACTTGAGACACACGCAGGCTCGCTTTCCAACAAGTTCACTCTCTAAGCAAACTGGCTCAGACTCGCACTCAAAGTTCATGTTCTGACTCACACAGAATCTCTGCAAGAGATGACTCTCTGCTACAGCTGACTCTCTGGACAGACAACACTCTGCGACACACGATTCTGCGAGAGGTACTGTAACAGATGACTGTCCGCTACAGACAATTCTCTGCGAAGGACAATTCGGTGAGAAATACTGCGCCAGACAATTAAGGGTAGAGAACAGACCTCCTCTCTCTGAGACAGACACTCTCTGTGAGAAAGACTCTCTCTCAGACAGAGTCTCTCGGAGACAGACTAACTACCTGAGACAGCCTCTCTCAGACAGCCTCACTCAGACAGTACTCTGAATCAGAGTCACACTCAGGACTCACTTGACACACATGCAGGCTCACTCTCAAGGAAGTTCACTCTCTAAGCAGACTGGCTCAGACTCGCACTCAAAGTCCATTTTCCTGACTCACACAGAATCTCTGTGACAGACGACTCTCTGCTACAGATGACTCTCTGGACAGACAACACTCTGCGACACGCGATTCTGCCAGTGGTACTGCGACGAACGACGCTCTGCGACGGACGACCCTCTGGCGACGGACCACTCTTCGAAGGACAATTCGGTGAGAGATACTGCAACAGACAATTAAGGGTGAGAGAAAGACTCTCTCGCTGAGACAGACTCCTCTCTCTGTAAGACAGACTCCTCTCTCTCTTAGACGGACTCTCTCTCTGAGAAATACTCCTTTCTGTCAGAGACAGCATCTCCCTCTGAGACAAACCTCTCCCTCTGAGACAGTCTCTCACTCACAGTCACACTCAGAACTCATTGGGACACACGCAGGCTACTTTCAAGGAAGTTCACTCTCTAAGCAGACTGGCTCAGACTCGCACTCCAAGTTGATATTCTGACTCACACAGAATCCCTGTGACAGATGACTCTCTTCTACAGATGACTCTCTGGACAGACAACACTCTGCGATGCACGATTCTGTGAGAGGTACTGCGACGGACGACTCTCTGCGAAGGACAACTCTCTGCGACGGACAACTCTCTGCGAGGACAACTCGGCGAGAGATACTGCGCAAACAACTAAGGGTGAGAGAAAGACTCTCTGAGGCAGCCTCCTCCCTCTCTGAGACAGCCTCTCAGACAGACTCTCTCACACAGTACTCCTGACTCAGAGTCACACTCAGGACTCACTTGAGACACACGCAGGCTCGCCTTTCAACAAGTTCACTCTCTAAGCAGACTGGCTCAGACTCGCACTCAAAGTTCATGTTCTGACTCACACAGAAGCTCTGTGACCAGTCTACTCTCTTCTACAGCTGACTCTCTGGACAGACAACACTCTGCGACACACGATTCTGCGAGAGGTATGTGACAGATGACTCTCTGCTACAGACAATTCTCTGCGCCAGACAATTAAGGGTAAGAGACAGACTCCTCTCTCTGAGACAGACACTCTCTGTGAGAAAGACTCTCTCTCAGACAGAGTCTCTCGGAGACAGACTAACTACCTGAGACAGCCTCTCTCAGACAGCCTCACTCAGACAGTACTCTGAATCAGAGTCACCTCAGGACTCACTTGACACACATGCAGGCTCACTCTCAAGGAAGTTCACTCTCTAAGCAGACTGGCTCAGACTCGCACTCAAAGTCCATTTTCTGACTCACACAGAATCTCGTGACAGACGACTCTCTGCTACAGATGACTCTCTGGACAGACAACACTCTGCGACACGCGATTCTGCCAGTGGTACTGCGACGAACGACGCTCTGCGACGGACGACCCTCTGCGACGGACCACTCTTCGAAGGACAATTCGGTGAGAGAATACTGCAACAGACAATTAAGGGTGAGAGAAAGACTCTCTCGCTGAGACAGACTCCTCTCTCTGTAAGACAGACTCCTCTCTCTCTAGACGGACTCTCTCTCTGAGAAATACTCCTTTCTGTCAGAGACAGCAATCTCCCTCTGAGACAACCTCTCCCTCTGAGACAGTCTCTCGCTCACAGTCACACTCAGAACTCAATTGGGACACACGCAGGCTACTTTCAAGGAAGTTCACTCTCTAAGCAGACTGGCTCAGCTCACACTCCAAGTTGATATTCTGACTCACACAGAATCTCTGTGACAGACGACTCTCTTCTACAGATGACTCTCTGGACAGACAACACTCTGCGATGCACGATTCTGTGAGAGGTACTGCGACGGACGACTCTCTGCGAAGGACAACTCTGCGAAGGACAACTCTGCGACGGACAACTCGGCGAGAGATACTGCGCAAAACAACTAAGGGTGAGAGAAAGACTCTCTGAGGCAGCCTCCTCCCTCTCTGAGACAGCCTCTCAGACAGACTCTCTCACACAGTACTCTGACTCAGAGTCACACTCAGGACTCACTGGAGACACACGCAGGCTCGCTTTCAACAAGTTCACTCTCTAAGCAGACTGGCTCAGACTCGCACTCAAAGTTCATGTTCTGACTCACACAGAAGCTCTGTGACAGTCTACTCTCTTCTACAGCTGACTCTCTGGACAGACAACACTCTGCGACACACGATTCTGCGAGAGGTACTGTGACAGATGACTCTCTGCTACAGACAATCTCTGCGAAGGACAATTCGGTGAGAAATACTGCGCCAGACAATTAAGGGTAAGAGACAGACTCCTCTCTCTGAGACAGACACTCTCTGTGAGAAAGACTCTCTCTCAGACAGAGTCTCTCGGAGACAGACTAACTACCTGAGACAGCCTCTCTCAGACAGCCTCACTCAGACAGTACTCTGAATCAGAGTCACACTCAGGACTCACTTGACACACATGCAGGCTCACTCTCAAGGAAGTTCACTCTCTAAGCAGACTGGCTCAGACTCGCACTCAAAGTCCATTTTCTGACTCACACAGAATCTCTGTGACAGACGACTCTCTGCTACAGATGACTCTCTGGACAGACAACACTCTGCGACACGCGATTCTGCCAGTGGTACTGCGACGAACGACGCTCTGCGACGGACGACCCTCTGCGACGGACCACTCTTCGAAGGACAATTCGGTGAGAGATACTGCAACAGACAATTAAGGGTGAGAGAAAGACTCTCTCGCTGAGACAGACTCCTCTCTCTGTAAGACAGACTCCTCTCTCTCTTAGACGGACTCTCTCTCTGAGAAATACTCCTTTCTGTCAGAGACAGCATCTCCCTCTGAGACAACCTCTCCCTCTGAGACAGTCTCTCACTCACAGTCACACTCAGAAGTCAATGGGACACACGCAGGCTACTTTCAAGGAAGTTCACTCTCTAAGCAGACTGGCTCAGACTCGCACTCCAAGTTGATATTCTGACTCACACAGAATCCCTGTGACAGATGACTCTCTTCTACAGATGACTCTCTGGACAGACAACACTCTGCGATGCACGATTCTGTGAGAGGTACTGCGACGGACGACTCTCTGCGAAGGACAACTCTCTGCGACGGACAACTCTCTGCGAAGGACAACTCGGCGAGAGATACTGCGCAAAACAACTAAGGGTGAGAGAAAGACTCTCTGAGACGGCCTCCTCCCTCTCTGAGACGGCCTCTCAGACAGACTCTCTCAGACAGACTCTCTCAGACAGTACTCTGACTCAGTCTCACACTCAGGACTCACTTGACACACACGCAGGCTCGCTTTCAACAAGTTCACTCTCTAAGCAGACTGGCTCAGACTCGCACTCAAAGTTCATGTTCTGACTCACACAGAAGCTCTGTGACAGTCTACTCTCTTCTACAGCTGACTCTCTGGACAGACAACACTCTGCGACACACGATTCTGCGAGAGGTACTGTGACAGATGACTCTCTGCTACAGACAATTCTCTGCGAAGGACAATTCGGTGAGAAATACTGCGCCAGACAATTAAGGGTAAGAGACAGACTCCTCTCTCTGAGACAGACACTCTCTGTGAGAAAGACTCTCTCTCAGACAGAGTCTCTCGGAGACAGACTAACTACCTGAGACAGCCTCTCTCAGACAGCCTCACTCAGACAGTACTCTGAATCAGAGTCACACTCAGGACTCACTTGACACACATGCAGGCTCACTCTCAAGGAAGTTCACTCTCTAAGCAGACTGGCTCAGACTCGCACTCAAAGTCCATTTTCTGACTCACACAGAATCTCTGTGACAGACGACTCTCTGCTACAGATGACTCTCTGGACAGACAACACTCTGCGACACGCGATTCTGCCAGTGGTACTGCGACGAACGACGCTCTGCGACGGACGACCCTCTGCGACGGACCACTCTTCGAAGGACAATTCGGTGAGAGATACTGCAACAGACAATTAAGGGTGAGAGAAAGACTCTCTCGCTGAGACAGACTCCTCTCTCTGTAAGACAGACTCCTCTCTCTCTTAGACGGACTCTCTCTCTGAGAAATACTCCTTTCTGTCAGAGACAGCATCTCCCTCTGAGACAACCTCTCCCTCTGAGACAGTCTCTCGCTCACAGTCACACTCAGAACTCAATTGGGACACACGCAGGCTACTTTCAAGGAAGTTCACTCTCTAAGCAGACTGGCTCAGACTCGCACTCCAAGTTGATATTCTGACTCACACAGAATCCCTGTGACAGATGACTCTCTTCTACAGATGACTCTCTGGACAGACAACACTCTGCGATGCACGATTCTGTGAGAGGTACTGCGACGGACGACTCTCTGCGAAGGACAACTCGGCGAGAGATACTGCGCAAAACAACTAAGGGTGAGAGAAAGACTCTCTGAGGCAGCCTCCTCCCTCTCTGAGACAGCCTCTCAGACAGACTCTCTCACACAGTACTCTGACTCAGAGTCACACTCAGGACTCACTTGAGACACACGCAGGCTCGCTTTCAACAAGTTCACTCTCTAAGCAGACTGGCTCAGACTCGCACTCAAAGTTCATGTTCTGACTCACACAGAAGCTCTGTGACAGTCTACTCTCTTCTACAGCTGACTCTCTGGACAGACAACACTCTGCGACACACGATTCTGCGAGAGGTACTGTGACAGATGACTCTCTGCTACAGACAATTCTCTGCGAAGGACAATTCGGTGAGAAATACTGCACCAGACAATTAAGGGTAAGAGACAGACTCCTCTCTCTGAGACAGACACTCTCTGTGAGAAAGACTCTCTCTCAGACAGAGTCTCTCGGAGACAGACTAACTACCTGAGACAGCCTCTCTCAGACAGCCTCACTCAGACAGTACTCTGAATCAGAGTCACACTCAGGACTCACTTGACACACATGCAGGCTCACTCTCAAGGAAGTTCACTCTCTAAGCAGACTGGCTCAGACTCGCACTCAAAGTCCATTTTCTGACTCACACAGAATCTCTGTGACAGACGACTCTCTGCTACAGATGACTCTCTGGACAGACAACACTCTGCGACACGCGATTCTGCCAGTGGTACTGCGACGAACGACGCTCTGCGACGGACGACCCTCTGCGACGGACCACTCTTCGAAGGACAATTCGGTGAGAGATACTGCAACAGACAATTAAGGGTGAGAGAAAGACTCTCTCGCTGAGACAGACTCCTCTCTCTGTAAGACAGACTCCTCTCTCTCTTAGACGGACTCTCTCTCTGAGAAATACTCCTTTCTGTCAGAGACAGCATCCCCCTCTGAGACAACCTCTCCCTCTGAGACAGTCTCTCACTCACAGTCACACTCAGAAGTCACTTGGGACACACGCAGGCTCACTTTCAAGGAAGTTCACTCTCCAAGCAGACTGGCTCAGGCTCACACTCAAAGTACATTTTCTGACTCACACAGAATCTCTGTGACAGATGACTCTCTTCTACAGATGACTCTCTGGACAGACAACACTCTGCGATGCACGATTCTGTGAGAGGTACTGCGACGGACGACTCTCTGCGAAGGACAACTCTCTGCGACGGACAACTCTGCGACGGACAACTCGGCGAGAGATACTGCGCAAAACAACTAAGGGTGAGAGAAAGACTCTCTGAGGCAGCCTCCTCCCTCTCTGAGACAGCCTCTCAGACAGACTCTCTCACACAGTACTCTGACTCAGAGTCACACTCAGGACTCACTGGAGACACACGCAGGCTCGCTTTCAACAAGTTCACTCTCTAAGCAGACTGGCTCAGACTCGCACTCAAAGTTCATGTTCTGACTCACACAGAAGCTCTGTGACAGTCTACTCTCTTCTACAGCTGACTCTCTGGACAGACAACACTCTGCGACACACGATTCTGCGAGAGGTACTGTGACAGATGACTCTCTGCTACAGACAATTCTCTGCGAAGGACAATTCGGTGAGAAATACTGCGCCAGACAATTAAGGGTAAGAGACAGACTCCTCTCTCTGAGACAGACACTCTCTGTGAGAAAGACTCTCTCTCAGACAGAGTCTCTCGGAGACAGACTAACTACCTGAGACAGCCTCTCTCAGACAGCCTCACTCAGACAGTACTCTGAATCAGAGTCACACTCAGGACTCACTTGACACACATGCAGGCTCACTCTCAAGGAAGTTCACTCTCTAAGCAGACTGGCTCAGACTCGCACTCAAAGTCCATTTTCTGACTCACACAGAATCTCTGTGACAGACGACTCTCTGCTACAGATGACTCTCTGGACAGACAACACTCTGCGACACGCGATTCTGCCAGTGGTACTGCGACGAACGACGCTCTGCGACGGACGACCCTCTGCGACGGACCACTCTTCGAAGGACAATTCGGTGAGAGATACTGCAACAGACAATTAAGGGTGAGAGAAAGACTCTCTCGCTGAGACAGACTCCTCTCTCTGTAAGACAGACTCCTCTCTCTCTTAGACGGACTCTCTCTCTGAGAAATACTCCTTTCTGTCAGAGACAGCATCCCCCTCTGAGACAACCTCTCCCTCTGAGACAGTCTCTCACTCACAGTCACACTCAGAACTCAATTGGGACACACGCAGGCTACTTTCAAGGAAGTTCACTCTCTAAGCAGACTGGCTCAGACTCGCACTCCAAGTTGATATTCTGACTCACACAGAATCCCTGTGACAGATGACTCTCTTCTACAGATGACTCTCTGGACAGACAACACTCTGCGATGCACGATTCTGTGAGAGGTACTGCGACGGACGACTCTCTGCGAAGGACAACTCTCTGCGACGGACAACTCTCTGCGAAGGACAACTCGGCGAGAGATACTGCGCAAAACAACTAAGGGTGAGAGAAAGACTCTCTGAGGCAGCCTCCTCCCTCTCTGAGACAGCCTCTCAGACAGACTCTCTCACACAGTACTCTGACTCAGAGTCACACTCAGGACTCACTTGAGACACACGCAGGCTCGCTGTCAACAAGTTCACTCTCTAAGCAGACTGGCTCAGACTCGCACTCAAAGTTCATGTTCTGACTCACACAGAAGCTCTGTGACAGTCTACTCTCTTCTACAGCTGACTCTCTGGACAGACAACACTCTGCGACACACGATTCTGCGAGAGGTACTGTGACAGATGACTCTCTGCTACAGACAATTCTCTGCGAAGGACAATTCGGTGAGAAATACTGCGCCAGAAAACTAAGGGTGAGAGACAGACTCGTCTCTCTGAGACAGACACTCTCTGTGAGAAAGACTCTCTCTCAGACAGAGTCTCTCGGAGACAGACTAACTACCTGAGACAGCCTCTCTCAGACAGCCTCTCTCAGACAGTACTCTGAATCAGAGTCACACTCAGGACTCACTTGACACACATGCAGGCTCACTCTCAAGGAAGTTCACTCTCTAAGCAGACTGGCTCAGACTCGCACTCAAAGTCCATTTTCTGACTCACACAGAATCTCTGTGACAGACGACTCTCTGCTACAGATGACTCTCTGGACAGACAACACTCTGCGACACGCGATTCTGCCAGTGGTACTGCGACGAACGACGCTCTGCGACGGACGACCCTCTGCGACGGACCACTCTTCGAAGGACAATTCGGTGAGAGATACTGCAACAGACAATTAAGGGTGAGAGAAAGACTCTCTCGCTGAGACAGACTCCTCTCTCTGTAAGACAGACTCCTCTCTCTCTTAGACGGATTCTCTCTCTGAGAAATACTCCTTTCTGTCAGAGACAGCATCTCCCTCTGAGACAACCTCTCCCTCTGAGACAGTCTCTCACTCACAGTCACACTCAGAACTCAATTGGGACACACGCAGGCTACTTTCAAGGAAGTTCACTCTCTAAGCAGACTGGCTCAGACTCGCACTCCAAGTTGATATTCTGACTCACACAGAATCCCTGTGACAGATGACTCTCTTCTACAGATGACTCTCTGGACAGACAACACTCTGCGATGCACGATTCTGTGAGAGGTACTGCGACGGACGACTCTCTGCGAAGGACAACTCTCTGCGACGGACAACTCTCTGCGAAGGACAACTCGGCGAGAGATACTGCGCAAAACAACTAAGGGTGAGAGAAAGACTCTCTGAGGCAGCCTCCTCCCTCTCTGAGACAGCCTCTCAGACAGACTCTCTCACACAGTACTCTGACTCAGAGTCACACTCAGGACTCACTGGAGACACACGCAGGCTCGCTTTCAACAAGTTCACTCTCTAAGCAGACTGGCTCAGACTCGCACTCAAAGTTCATGTTCTGACTCACACAGAAGCTCTGTGACAGTCTACTCTCTTCTACAGCTGACTCTCTGGACAGACAACACTCTGCGACACACGATTCTGCGAGAGGTACTGTGACAGATGACTCTCTGCTACAGACAATTCTCTGCGAAGGACAATTCGGTGAGAAATACTGCGCCAGACAATTAAGGGTAAGAGACAGACTCCTCTCTCTGAGACAGACACTCTCTGTGAGAAAGACTCTCTCTCAGACAGAGTCTCTCGGAGACAGACTAACTACCTGAGACAGCCTCTCTCAGACAGCCTCACTCAGACAGTACTCTGAATCAGAGTCACACTCAGGACTCACTTGACACACATGCAGGCTCACTCTCAAGGAAGTTCACTCTCTAAGCAGACTGGCTCAGACTCGCACTCAAAGTCCATTTTCTGACTCACACAGAATCTCTGTGACAGACGACTATCTGCTACAGATGACTCTCTGGACAGACAACACTCTGCGACACGCGATTCTGCCAGTGGTACTGCGACGAACGACGCTCTGCGACGGACGACCCTCTGCGACGGACCACTCTTCGAAGGACAATTCGGTGAGAGATACTGCAACAGACAATTAAGGGTGAGAGAAAGACTCTCTCGCTGAGACAGACTCCTCTCTCTGTAAGACAGACTCCTCTCTCTCTTAGACGGACTCTCTCTCTGAGAAATACTCCTTTCTGTCAGAGACAGCATCTCCCTCTGAGACAACCTCTCCCTCTGAGACAGTCTCTCACTCACAGTCACACTCAGAACTCAATTGGGACACACGCAGGCTACTTTCAAGGAAGTTCACTCTCTAAGCAGACTGGCTCAGACTCGCACTCCAAGTTGATATTCTGACTCACACAGAATCCCTGTGACAGATGACTCTCTTCTACAGATGACTCTCTGGACAGACAACACTCTGCGATGCACGATTCTGTGAGAGGTACTGCGACGGACGACTCTGCGAAGGACAACTCTCTGCGACGGACAACTCTCTGCGAAGGACAACTCGGCGAGAGATACTGCGCAAAACAACTAAGGGTGAGAGAAAGACTCTCTGAGGCAGCCTCCTCCCTCTCTGAGACAGCCTCTCAGACAGACTCTCTCACACAGTACTCTGACTCAGAGTCACACTCAGGACTCACTTGAGACACACGCAGGCTCGCTTTCAACAAGTTCACTCTCTAAGCAGACTGGCTCAGACTCGCACTCAAAGTTCATGTTCTGACTCACACAGAAGCTCTGTGACAGTCTACTCTCTTCTACAGCTGACTCTCTGGACAGACAACACTCTGCGACACACGATTCTGCGAGAGGTACTGTGACAGATGACTCTCTGCTACAGACAATTCTCTGCGAAGGACAATTCGGTGAGAAATACTGCGCCAGACAATTAAGGGTAAGAGACAGACTCCTCTCTCTGAGACAGACACTCTCTGTGAGAAAGACTCTCTCTCAGACAGAGTCTCTCGGAGACAGACTAACTACCTGAGACAGCCTCTCTCAGACAGCCTCTCTCAGACAGTACTCTGAATCAGAGTCACACTCAGGACTCACTTGACACACATGCAGGCTCACTCTCAAGGAAGTTCACTCTCTAAGCAGACTGGCTCAGACTCGCACTCAAAGTCCATTTTCTGACTCACACAGAATCTCTGTGACAGACGACTCTCTGCTACAGATGACTCTCTGGACAGACAACACTCTGCGACACGCGATTCTGCCAGTGGTACTGCGACGAACGACGCTCTGCGACGGACGACCCTCTGCGACGGACCACTCTTCGAAGGACAATTCGGTGAGAGATACTGCAACAGACAATTAAGGGTGAGAGAAAGACTCTCTCGCTGAGACAGACTCCTCTCTCTGTAAGACAGACTCCTCTCTCTCTTAGACGGATTCTCTCTCTGAGAAATACTCCTTTCTGTCAGAGACAGCATCTCCCTCTGAGACAACCTCTCCCTCTGAGACAGTCTCTCACTCACAGTCACACTCAGAACTCAATTGGGACACACGCAGGCTACTTTCAAGGAAGTTCACTCTCTAAGCAGACTGGCTCAGACTCGCACTCCAAGTTGATATTCTGACTCACACAGAATCCCTGTGACAGATGACTCTCTTCTACAGATGACTCTCTGGACAGACAACACTCTGCGATGCACGATTCTGTGAGAGGTACTGCGACGGACGACTCTCTGCGAAGGACAACTCTCTGCGACGGACAACTCTCTGCGAAGGACAACTCGGCGAGAGATACTGCGCAAAACAACTAAGGGTGAGAGAAAGACTCTCTGAGGCAGCCTCCTCCCTCTCTGAGACAGCCTCTCAGACAGACTCTCTCACACAGTACTCTGACTCAGAGTCACACTCAGGACTCACTTGAGACACACGCAGGCTCGCTTTCAACAAGTTCACTCTCTAAGCAGACTGGCTCAGATTCGCACTCAAAGTTCATGTTCTGACTCACACAGAAGCTCTGTGACAGTCTACTCTCTTCTACAGCTGACTCTCTGGACAGACAACACTCTGCGACACACGATTCTGCGAGAGGTACTGTGACAGATGACTCTCTGCTACAGACAATTCTCTGCGAAGGACAATTCGGTGAGAAATACTGCGCCAGACAATTAAGGGTAAGAGACAGACTCCTCTCTCTGAGACAGACACTCTCTGTGAGAAAGACTCTCTCTCAGACAGAGTCTCTCGGAGACAGACTAACTACCTGAGACAGCCTCTCTCAGACAGCCTCACTCAGACAGTACTCTGAATCAGAGTCACACTCAGGACTCACTTGACACACATGCAGGCTCACTCTCAAGGAAGTTCACTCTCTAAGCAGACTGGCTCAGACTCGCACTCAAAGTCCATTTTCTGACTCACACAGAATCTCTGTGACAGACGACTCTCTGCTACAGATGACTCTCTGGACAGACAACACTCTGCGACACGCGATTCTGCCAGTGGTACTGCGACGAACGACGCTCTGCGACGGACGACCCTCTGCGACGGACCACTCTTCGAAGGACAATTCGGTGAGAGATACTGCAACATACAATTAAGGGTGAGAGAAAGACTCTCTCGCTGAGACAGACTCCTCTCTCTGTAAGACAGACTCCTCTCTCTCTTAGACGGACTCTCTCTCTGAGAAATACTCCTTTCTGTCAGAGACAGCATCCCCCTCTGAGACAACCTCTCCCTCTGAGACAGTCTCTCACTCACAGTCACACTCAGAAGTCACTTGGGACACACGCAGGCTCACTTTCAAGGAAGTTCACTCTCCAAGCAGACTGGCTCAGGCTCACACTCAAAGTACATTTTCTGACTCACACAGAATCTCTGTGACAGATGACTCTCTTCTACAGATGACTCTCTGGACAGACAACACTCTGCGATGCACGATTCTGTGAGAGGTACTGCGACGGACGACTCTCTGCGAAGGACAACTCTCTGCGACGGACAACTCTCTGCGAAGGACAACTCTCTGCGAAGGACAACTCGGCGAGAGATACTGCGCAAAACAACTAAGGGTGAGAGAAAGACTCTCTGAGGCAGCCTCCTCCCTCTCTGAGACAGCCTCTCAGACAGACTCTCTCACACAGTACTCTGACTCAGAGTCACACTCAGGACTCACTGGAGACACACGCAGGCTCGCTTTCAACAAGTTCACTCTCTAAGCAGATTGGCTCAGACTCGCACTCAAAGTTCATGTTCTGACTCACACAGAAGCTCTGTGACAGTCTACTCTCTTCTACAGCTGACTCTCTGGACAGACAACACTCTGCGACACACGATTCTGCGAGAGGTACTGTGACAGATGACTCTCTGCTACAGACAATTCTCTGCGAAGGACAATTCGGTGAGAAATACTGCGCCAGACAATTAAGGGTAAGAGACAGACTCCTCTCTCTGAGACAGACACTCTCTGTGAGAAAGACTCTCTCTCAGACAGGGTCTCTCTGAGACAGACTAACTACCTGAGACAGCCTCGTCTCTCTCTCAGACAGCCTCTCTCAGACAGTACTCTGAATCAGAGTCACACTCAGGACTCACTTGACACACATGCAGGCTCACTTTCAAGGAAGTTCACTCTCTAAGCAGACTAGCTCAGACTCGCACTCAAAGTTCATATTCTGACTCACACAGAAGCTCTGTGACAGATGACTCTCTGCTACAGACAACTGTCTGGACAGACAATACTCTGTGACATACGATTCTGCGAGATGTACTGTGAGAGACGACTGTGCGACAGACAATAATCTGCGAAGCACAATTCGGTGAGAAATACTGCACCACACAACTAAGAGTGACAGACAGGCTCTGTGAGACAGACTCCTCTCTCTCTGAGAGAGACTTCTCTCTCTGAGACAGACTCCTCTCTCTGAGGCAGACACTCTCTGTGAGACAGACTCCCTCTGAGACAGTCTAACTCTCTGAGACAGCCTCCTCTCTCTGAGACGGCCTCTCTGAGACGGCCTCCTCTCTCTGAGACGGCCTCTCTGAGACGGCCTCCTCTCTCTGAGACGGCCTCTCTGAGACGGCCTCTCTGAGACAGCCACTCTCAGACAGCCACTCTCAGACAGCCACTCTAACTCAGAGTCACACTCAGAACTCAATTGGGACACACGCAGGCTACTTTCAAGGAAGTTCACTCTCTAAGCAGACTGGCTCAGACTCGCACTCCAAGTTGATATTCTGACTCACACAGAATCCCTGTGACAGATGACTCTCTGCTACAGATGACTCTCTGGACAGACAACACTCTGCGACACGCGATTCTGCCAGTGGTACTGCGACGAACGACGCTCTGCGACGGACGACCCTCTGCGACGGACCACTCTTCGAAGGACAATTCGGTGAGAGATACTGCAACAGACAATTGAGGGTGAGAGAAAGACTCTCTCGCTGAGACAGACTCCTCTCTCTGTAAGACAGACTCCTCTCTCTCTTAGACGGATTCTCTCTCTGAGAAATACTCCTTTCTGTCAGAGACAGCATCCCCCTCTGAGACAACCTCTCCCTCTGAGACAGTCTCTCACTCACAGTCACACTCAGAAGTCACTTGGGACACACGCAGGCTCACTTTCAAGGAAGTTCACTCTCCAAGCAGACTGGCTCAGGCTCACACTCAAAGTACATTTTCTGACTCACACAGAATCTCTGTGACAGATGACTCTCTTCTACAGATGACTCTCTGGACAGACAACACTCTGCGATGCACGATTCTGTGAGAGGTACTGCGACGGACGACTCTCTGCGAAGGACAACTCTGCGACGGACAACTCGGCGAGAGATACTGCGCAAAACAACTAAGGGTGAGAGAAAGACTCTCTGAGGCAGCCTCCTCCCTCTCTGAGACAGCCTCTCAGACAGACTCTCTCACACAGTACTCTGACTCAGAGTCACACTCAGGACTCACTGGAGACACACGCAGGCTCGCTTTCAACAAGTTCACTCTCTAAGCAGACTGGCTCAGACTCGCACTCAAAGTTCATGTTCTGACTCACACAGAAGCTCTGTGACAGTCTACTCTCTTCTACAGCTGACTCTCTGGACAGACAACACTCTGCGACACACGATTCTGCGAGAGGTACTGTGACAGATGACTCTCTGCTACAGACAATTCTCTGCGAAGGACAATTCGGTGAGAAATACTGCGCCAGACAATTAAGGGTAAGAGACAGACTCCTCTCTCTGAGACAGACACTCTCTGTGAGAAAGACTCTCTCTCAGACAGAGTCTCTCGGAGACAGACTAACTACCTGAGACAGCCTCTCTCAGACAGCCTCACTCAGACAGTACTCTGAATCAGAGTCACACTCAGGACTCACTTGACACACATGCAGGCTCACTCTCAAGGAAGTTCACTCTCTAAGCAGACTGGCTCAGGCTCGCACTCAAAGTACATTTTCTGACTCACACAGAATCTCTGTGACAGATGACTCTCTTCTACAGATGACTCTCTGGACAGACAACACTCTGCGATGCACGATTCTGTGAGAGGTACTGCGACGGACGACTCTCTGCGAAGGACAACTCTCTGCGACGGACAACTCTCTGCGAAGGACAACTCTGCGACGGACAACTCGGCGAGAGATACTGCGCAAAACAACTAAGGGTGAGAGAAAGACTCTCTGAGGCAGCCTCCTCCCTCTCTGAGACAGCCTCTCAGACAGACTCTCTCACACAGTACTCTGACTCAGAGTCACACTCAGGACTCACTGGAGACACACGCAGGCTCGCTTTCAACAAGTTCACTCTCTAAGCAGACTGGCTCAGACTCGCACTCAAAGTTCATGTTCTGACTCACACAGAAGCTCTGTGACAGTCTACTCTCTTCTACAGCTGACTCTCTGGACAGACAACACTCTGCGACACACGATTCTGCGAGAGGTACTGTGACAGATGACTCTCTGCTACAGACAATTCTCTGCGAAGGACAATTCGGTGAGAAATACTGCGCCAGACAATTAAGGGTAAGAGACAGACTCCTCTCTCTGAGACAGACACTCTCTGTGAGAAAGACTCTCTCTCAGACAGAGTCTCTCGGAGACAGACTAACTACCTGAGACAGCCTCTCTCAGACAGCCTCACTCAGACAGTACTCTGAATCAGAGTCACACTCAGGACTCACTTGACACACATGCAGGCTACTTTCAAGGAAGTTCACTCTCTAAGCAGACTGGCTCAGACTCGCACTCAAAGTCCATTTTCTGACTCACACAGAATCTCTGTGACAGACGACTCTCTGCTACAGATGACTCTCTGGACAGACAACACTCTGCGACACGCGATTCTGCCAGTGGTACTGCGACGAACGACGCTCTGCGACGGACGACCCTCTGCGACGGACCACTCTTCGAAGGACAATTCGGTGAGAGATACTGCAACAGACAATTAAGGGTGAGAGAAAGACTCTCTCGCTGAGACAGACTCCTCTCTCTGTAAGACAGACTCCTCTCTCTCTTAGACGGACTCTCTCTCTGAGAAATACTCCTTTCTGTCAGAGACAGCATCTCCCTCTGAGACAACCTCTCCCTCTGAGACAGTCTCTCACTCACAGTCACACTCAGAACTCAATTGGGACACACGCAGGCTACTTTCAAGGAAGTTCACTCTCTAAGCAGACTGGCTCAGACTCGCACTCCAAGTTGATATTCTGACTCACACAGAATCCCTGTGACAGATGACTCTCTTCTACAGATGACTCTCTGGACAGACAACACTCTGCGATGCACGATTCTGTGAGAGGTACTGCGACGGACGACTCTCTGCGAAGGACAACTCTCTGCGACGGACAACTCTCTGCGAAGGACAACTCGGCGAGAGATACTGCGCAAAACAACTAAGGGTGAGAGAAAGACTCTCTGAGGCAGCCTCCTCCCTCTCTGAGACATCCTCTCAGACAGACTCTCTCACTCAGTACTCTGACTCAGAGTCACACTCAGGACTCACTTGAGACACACGCAGGCTCGCTTTCAACAAGTTCACTCTCTAAGCAGACTGGCTCAGACTCGCACTCAAAGTTCATGTTCTGACTCACACAGAAGCTCTGTGACAGTCTACTCTCTTCTACAGCTGACTCTCTGGACAGACAACACTCTGCGACACACGATTCTGCGAGAGGTACTGTGACAGATGACTCTCTGCTACAGACAATTCTCTGCGAAGGACAATTCGGTGAGAAATACTGCGCCAGACAATTAAGGGTAAGAGACAGACTCCTCTCTCTGAGACAGACACTCTCTGTGAGAAAGACTCTCTCTCAGACAGAGTCTCTCGGAGACAGACTAACTACCTGAGACAGCCTCTCTCAGACAGCCTCACTCAGACAGTACTCTGAATCAGAGTCACACTCAGGACTCACTTGACACACATGCAGGCTCACTCTCAAGGAAGTTCACTCTCTAAGCAGACTGGCTCAGACTCGCACTCAAAGTCCATTTTCTGACTCACACAGAATCTCTGTGACAGACGACTCTCTGCTACAGATGACTCTCTGGACAGACAACACTCTGCGACACGCGATTCTGCCAGTGGTACTGCGACGAACGACGCTCTGCGACGGACGACCCTCTGCGACGGACCACTCTTCGAAGGACAATTCGGTGAGAGATACTGCAACAGACAATTAAGGGTGAGAGAAAGACTCTCTCGCTGAGACAGACTCCTCTCTCTGTAAGACAGACTCCTCTCTCTCTTAGACGGACTCTCTCTCTGAGAAATACTCCTTTCTGTCAGAGACAGCATCCCCCTCTGAGACAACCTCTCCCTCTGAGACAGTCTCTCACTCACAGTCACACTCAGAAGTCACTTGGGACACACGCAGGCTCACTTTCAAGGAAGTTCACTCTCCAAGCAGACTGGCTCAGGCTCACACTCAAAGTACATTTTCTGACTCACACAGAATCTCTGTGACAGATGACTCTCTTCTACAGATGACTCTCTGGACAGACAACACTCTGCGATGCACGATTCTGTGAGAGGTACTGCGACGGACGACTCTCTGCGAAGGACAACTCTCTGCGACGGACAACTCTCTGCGAAGGACAACTCTGCGACGGACAACTCGGCGAGAGATACTGCGCAAAACAACTAAGGGTGAGAGAAAGACTCTCTGAGGCAGCCTCCTCCCTCTCTGAGACAGCCTCTCAGACAGACTCTCTCACACAGTACTCTGACTCAGAGTCACACTCAGGACTCACTGGAGACACACGCAGGCTCGCTTTCAACAAGTTCACTCTCTAAGCAGATTGGCTCAGACTCGCACTCAAAGTTCATGTTCTGACTCACACAGAAGCTCTGTGACAGTCTACTCTCTTCTACAGCTGACTCTCTGGACAGACAACACTCTGCGACACACGATTCTGCGAGAGGTACTGTGACAGATGACTCTCTGCTACAGACAATTCTCTGCGAAGGACAATTCGGTGAGAAATACTGCGCCAGACAATTAAGGGTAAGAGACAGACTCCTCTCTCTGAGACAGACACTCTCTGTGAGAAAGACTCTCTCTCAGACAGGGTCTCTCTGAGACAGACTAACTACCTGAGACAGCCTCGTCTCTCTCTCAGACAGCCTCTCTCAGACAGTACTCTGAATCAGAGTCACACTCAGGACTCACTTGACACACATGCAGGCTCACTTTCAAGGAAGTTCACTCTCTAAGCAGACTAGCTCAGACTCGCACTCAAAGTTCATATTCTGACTCACACAGAAGCTCTGTGACAGATGACTCTCTGCTACAGACAACTGTCTGGACAGACAATACTCTGTGACATACGATTCTGCGAGATGTACTGTGAGAGACGACTGTGCGACAGACAATAATCTGCGAAGCACAATTCGGTGAGAAATACTGCACCACACAACTAAGAGTGACAGACAGGCTCTGTGAGACAGACTCCTCTCTCTCTGAGACAGACTTCTCTCTCTGAGACAGACTCCTCTCTCTGAGGCAGACACTCTCTGTGAGACAGACTCCCTCTGAGACAGTCTAACTCTCTGAGACAGCCTCCTCTCTCTGAGACAGCCTCTCTGAGACGGCCTCCTCTCTCTGAGACGGCCTCTCTGAGACGGCCTCCTCTCTCTGAGACGGCCTCTCTGAGACGGCCTCTCTGAGACAGCCACTCTCAGACAGCCACTCTCAGACAGCCACTCTAACTCAGAGTCACACTCAGAACTCAATTGGGACACACGCAGGCTACTTTCAAGGAAGTTCACTCTCTAAGCAGACTGGCTCAGACTCGCACTCCAAGTTGATATTCTGACTCACACAGAATCCCTGTGACAGATGACTCTCTTCTACAGATGACTCTCTGGACAGACAACACTCTGCGATGCACGATTCTGTGAGAGGTACTGCGACGGACGACTCTCTGCGAAGGACAACTCTCTGCGACGGACAACTCTCTGCGAAGGACAACTCGGCGAGAGATACTGCGCAAAACAACTAAGGGTGAGAGAAAGACTCTCTGAGGCAGCCTCCTCCCTCTCTGAGACAGCCTCTCAGACAGACTCTCTCACACAGTACTCTGACTCAGAGTCACACTCAGGACTCACTTGAGACACACGCAGGCTCGCTTTCAACAAGTTCACTCTCTAAGCAGACTGGCTCAGACTCGCACTCAAAGTTCATGTTCTGACTCACACAGAAGCTCTGTGACAGTCTACTCTCTTCTACAGCTGACTCTCTGGACAGACAACACTCTGCGACACACGATTCTGCGAGAGGTACTGTGACAGATGACTCTCTGCTACAGACAATTCTCTGCGAAGGACAATTCGGTGAGAAATACTGCGCCAGACAATTAAGGGTAAGAGACAGACTCCTCTCTCTGAGACAGACACTCTCTGTGAGAAAGACTCTCTCTCAGACAGAGTCTCTCGGAGACAGACTAACTACCTGAGACAGCCTCTCTCAGACAGCCTCACTCAGACAGTACTCTGAATCAGAGTCACACTCAGGACTCACTTGACACACATGCAGGCTCACTCTCAAGGAAGTTCACTCTCTAAGCAGACTGGCTCAGACTCGCACTCAAAGTCCATTTTCTGACTCACACAGAATCTCTGTGACAGACGACTCTCTGCTACAGATGACTCTCTGGACAGACAACACTCTGCGACACGCGATTCTGCCAGTGGTACTGCGACGAACGACGCTCTGCGACGGACGACCCTCTGCGACGGACCACTCTTCGAAGGACAATTCGGTGAGAGATACTGCAACAGACAATTAAGGGTGAGAGAAAGACTCTCTCGCTGAGACAGACTCCTCTCTCTGTAAGACAGACTCCTCTCTCTCTTAGACGGACTCTCTCTCTGAGAAATACTCCTTTCTGTCAGAGACAGCATCCCCCTCTGAGACAACCTCTCCCTCTGAGACAGTCTCTCACTCACAGTCACACTCAGAAGTCACTTGGGACACACGCAGGCTCACTTTCAAGGAAGTTCACTCTCCAAGCAGACTGGCTCAGGCTCACACTCAAAGTACATTTTCTGACTCACACAGAATCTCTGTGACAGATGACTCTCTTCTACAGATGACTCTCTGGACAGACAACACTCTGCGATGCACGATTCTGTGAGAGGTACTGCGACGGACGACTCTCTGCGAAGGACAACTCTCTGCGACGGACAACTCTCTGCGAAGGACAACTCTGCGACGGACAACTCGGCGAGAGATACTGCGCAAAACAACTAAGGGTGAGAGAAAGACTCTCTGAGGCAGCCTCCTCCCTCTCTGAGACAGCCTCTCAGACAGACTCTCTCACACAGTACTCTGACTCAGAGTCACACTCAGGACTCACTGGAGACACACGCAGGCTCGCTTTCAACAAGTTCACTCTCTAAGCAGACTGGCTCAGACTCGCACTCAAAGTTCATGTTCTGACTCACACAGAAGCTCTGTGACAGTCTACTCTCTTCTACAGCTGACTCTCTGGACAGACAACACTCTGCGACACACGATTCTGCGAGAGGTACTGTGACAGATGACTCTCTGCTACAGACAATTCTCTGCGAAGGACAATTCGGTGAGAAATACTGCGCCAGACAATTAAGGGTAAGAGACAGACTCCTCTCTCTGAGACAGACACTCTCTGTGAGAAAGACTCTCTCAGACAGGGTCTCTCTGAGACAGACTAACTACCTGAGACAGCCTCGTCTCTCTCTCAGACAGCCTCTCTCAGACAGTACTCTGAATCAGAGTCACACTCAGGACTCACTTGACACACATGCAGGCTCACTTTCAAGGAAGTTCACTCTCTAAGCAGACTAGCTCAGACTCGCACTCAAAGTTCATATTCTGACTCACACAGAAGCTCTGTGACAGATGACTCTCTGCTACAGACAACTGTCTGGACAGACAATACTCTGTGACATACGATTCTGCGAGATGTACTGTGAGAGACGACTGTGCGACAGACAATAATCTGCGAAGCACAATTCGGTGAGAAATACTGCACCACACAACTAAGAGTGACAGACAGGCTCTGTGAGACAGACTCCTCTCTCTCTGAGAGAGACTTCTCTCTCTGAGACAGACTCCTCTCTCTGAGGCAGACACTCTCTGTGAGACAGACTCCCTCTGAGACAGTCTAACTCTCTGAGACAGCCTCCTCTCTCTGAGACGGCCTCTCTGAGACGGCCTCCTCTCTCTGAGACGGCCTCTCTGAGACGGCCTCCTCTCTCTGAGACGGCCTCTCTGAGACGGCCTCTCTGAGACAGCCACTCTCAGACAGCCACTCTAACTCAGAGTCACACTCAGAACTCAATTAGGACACACGCAGGCTACTTTCAAGGAAGTTCACTCTCTAAGCAGACTGGCTCAGACTCGCACTCCAAGTTGATATTCTGACTCACACAGAATCCCTGTGACAGATGACTCTCTGCTACAGATGACTCTCTGGACAGACAACACTCTGCGACACGCGATTCTGCCAGTGGTACTGCGACGAACGACGCTCTGCGACGGACGACCCTCTGCGACGGACCACTCTTCGAAGGACAATTCGGTGAGAGATACTGCAACAGACAATTGAGGGTGAGAGAAAGACTCTCTCGCTGAGACAGACTCCTCTCTCTGTAAGACAGACTCCTCTCTCTCTTAGACGGATTCTCTCTCTGAGAAATACTCCTTTCTGTCAGAGACAGCATCCCCCTCTGAGACAACCTCTCCCTCTGAGACAGTCTCTCACTCACAGTCACACTCAGAAGTCACTTGGGACACACGCAGGCTCACTTTCAAGGAAGTTCACTCTCCAAGCAGACTGGCTCAGGCTCACACTCAAAGTACATTTTCTGACTCACACAGAATCCCTGTGACAGATGACTCTCTTCTACAGATGACTCTCTGGACAGACAACACTCTGCGATGCACGATTCTGTGAGAGGTACTGCGACGGACGACTCGGCGAGAGATACTGCGCAAAACAACTAAGGGTGAGAGAAAGACTCTCTGAGGCAGCCTCCTCCCTCTCTGAGACAGCCTCTCAGACAGACTCTCTCACACAGTACTCTGACTCAGAGTCACACTCAGGACTCACTTGAGACACACGCAGGCTCGCTTTCAACAAGTTCACTCTCTAAGCAGACTGGCTCAGACTCGCACTCAAAGTTCATGTTCTGACTCACACAGAAGCTCTGTGACAGTCTACTCTCTTCTACAGCTGACTCTCTGGACAGACAACACTCTGCGACACACGATTCTGCGAGAGGTACTGTGACAGATGACTCTCTGCTACAGACAATTCTCTGCGAAGGACAATTCGGTGAGAAATACTGCGCCAGACAATTAAGGGTAAGAGACAGACTCCTCTCTCTGAGACAGACACTCTCTGTGAGAAAGACTCTCTCTCAGACAGAGTCTCTCGGAGACAGACTAACTACCTGAGACAGCCTCTCTCAGACAGCCTCACTCAGACAGTACTCTGAATCAGAGTCACACTCAGGACTCACTTGACACACATGCAGGCTCACTCTCAAGGAAGTTCACTCTCTAAGCAGACTGGCTCAGACTCGCACTCAAAGTCCATTTTCTGACTCACACAGAATCTCTGTGACAGACGACTCTCTGCTACAGATGACTCTCTGGACAGACAACACTCTGCGACACGCGATTCTGCCAGTGGTACTGCGACGAACGACGCTCTGCGACGGACGACCCTCTGCGACGGACCACTCTTCGAAGGACAATTCGGTGAGAGATACTGCAACAGACAATTAAGGGTGAGAGAAAGACTCTCTCGCTGAGACAGACTCCTCTCTCTGTAAGACAGACTCCTCTCTCTCTTAGACGGACTCTCTCTCTGAGAAATACTCCTTTCTGTCAGAGACAGCATCTCCCTCTGAGACAACCTCTCCCTCTGAGACAGTCTCTCACTCACAGTCACACTCAGAACTCAATTGGGACACACGCAGGCTACTTTCAAGGAAGTTCACTCTCTAAGCAGACTGGCTCAGACTCGCACTCCAAGTTGATATTCTGACTCACACAGAATCCCTGTGACAGATGACTCTCTTCTACAGATGACTCTCTGGACAGACAACACTCTGCGATGCACGATTCTGTGAGAGGTACTGCGACGGACGACTCTCTGCGAAGGACAACTCTCTGCGACGGACAACTCTCTGCGAAGGACAACTCGGCGAGAGATACTGCGCAAAACAACTAAGGGTGAGAGAAAGACTCTCTGAGGCAGCCTCCTCCCTCTCTGAGACAGCCTCTCAGACAGACTCTCTCACACAGTACTCTGACTCAGAGTCACACTCAGGACTCACTTGAGACACACGCAGGCTCGCTTTCAACAAGTTCACTCTCTAAGCAGACTGGCTCAGACTCGCACTCAAAGTTCATGTTCTGACTCACACAGAAGCTCTGTGACAGTCTACTCTCTTCTACAGCTGACTCTCTGGACAGACAACACTCTGCGACACACGATTCTGCGAGAGGTACTGTGACAGATGACTCTCTGCTACAGACAATTCTCTGCGAAGGACAATTCGGTGAGAAATACTGCGCCAGACAATTAAGGGTAAGAGACAGACTCCTCTCTCTGAGACAGACACTCTCTGTGAGAAAGACTCTCTCTCAGACAGAGTCTCTCGGAGACAGACTAACTACCTGAGACAGCCTCTCTCAGACAGCCTCACTCAGACAGTACTCTGAATCAGAGTCACACTCAGGACTCACTTGACACACATGCAGGCTCACTCTCAAGGAAGTTCACTCTCTAAGCAGACTGGCTCAGACTCGCACTCAAAGTCCATTTTCTGACTCACACAGAATCTCTGTGACAGACGACTCTCTGCTACAGATGACTCTCTGGACAGACAACACTCTGCGACACGCGATTCTGCCAGTGGTACTGCGACGAACGACGCTCTGCGACGGACGACCCTCTGCGACGGACCACTCTTCGAAGGACAATTCGGTGAGAGATACTGCAACAGACAATTAAGGGTGAGAGAAAGACTCTCTCGCTGAGACAGACTCCTCTCTCTGTAAGACAGACTCCTCTCTCTCTTAGACGGACTCTCTCTCTGAGAAATACTCCTTTCTGTCAGAGACAGCATCCCCCTCTGAGACAACCTCTCCCTCTGAGACAGTCTCTCACTCACAGTCACACTCAGAACTCAATTGGGACACACGCAGGCTACTTTCAAGGAAGTTCACTCTCTAAGCAGACTGGCTCAGACTCGCACTCCAAGTTGATATTCTGACTCACACAGAATCCCTGTGACAGATGACTCTCTTCTACAGATGACTCTCTGGACAGACAACACTCTGCGATGCACGATTCTGTGAGAGGTACTGCGACGGACGACTCTCTGCGAAGGACAACTCTCTGCGACGGACAACTCTCTGCGAAGGACAACTCGGCGAGAGATACTGCGCAAAACAACTAAGGGTGAGAGAAAGACTCTCTGAGGCAGCCTCCTCCCTCTCTGAGACAGCCTCTCAGACAGACTCTCTCACACAGTACTCTGACTCAGAGTCACACTCAGGACTCACTTGAGACACACGCAGGCTCGCTTTCAACAAGTTCACTCTCTAAGCAGACTGGCTCAGACTCGCACTCAAAGTTCATGTTCTGACTCACACAGAAGCTCTGTGACAGTCTACTCTCTTCTACAGCTGACTCTCTGGACAGACAACACTCTGCGACACACGATTCTGCGAGAGGTACTGTGACAGATGACTCTCTGCTACAGACAATTCTCTGCGAAGGACAATTCGGTGAGAAATACTGCGCCAGACAATTAAGGGTAAGAGACAGACTCCTCTCTCTGAGACAGACACTCTCTGTGAGAAAGACTCTCTCTCAGACAGAGTCTCTCGGAGACAGACTAACTACCTGAGACAGCCTCTCTCAGACAGCCTCACTCAGACAGTACTCTGAATCAGAGTCACACTCAGGACTCACTTGACACACATGCAGGCTCACTCTCAAGGAAGTTCACTCTCTAAGCAGACTGGCTCAGACTCGCACTCAAAGTCCATTTTCTGACTCACACAGAATCTCTGTGACAGACGACTCTCTGCTACAGATGACTCTCTGGACAGACAACACTCTGCGACACGCGATTCTGCCAGTGGTACTGCGACGAACGACGCTCTGCGACGGACGACCCTCTGCGACGGACCACTCTTCGAAGGACAATTCGGTGAGAGATACTGCAACAGACAATTAAGGGTGAGAGAAAGACTCTCTCGCTGAGACAGACTCCTCTCTCTGTAAGACAGACTCCTCTCTCTCTTAGACGGACTCTCTCTCTGAGAAATACTCCTTTCTGTCAGAGACAGCATCCCCCTCTGAGACAACCTCTCCCTCTGAGACAGTCTCTCACTCACAGTCACACTCAGAAGTCACTTGGGACACACGCAGGCTCACTTTCAAGGAAGTTCACTCTCCAAGCAGACTGGCTCAGGCTCACACTCAAAGTACATTTTCTGACTCACACAGAATCTCTGTGACAGATGACTCTCTTCTACAGATGACTCTCTGGACAGACAACACTCTGCGATGCACGATTCTGTGAGAGGTACTGCGACGGACGACTCTCTGCGAAGGACAACTCTCTGCGACGGACAACTCTCTGCGAAGGACAACTCTGCGACGGACAACTCGGCGAGAGATACTGCGCAAAACAACTAAGGGTGAGAGAAAGACTCTCTGAGGCAGCCTCCTCCCTCTCTGAGACAGCCTCTCAGACAGACTCTCTCACACAGTACTCTGACTCAGAGTCACACTCAGGACTCACTGGAGACACACGCAGGCTCGCTTTCAACAAGTTCACTCTCTAAGCAGACTGGCTCAGACTCGCACTCAAAGTTCATGTTCTGACTCACACAGAAGCTCTGTGACAGTCTACTCTCTTCTACAGCTGACTCTCTGGACAGACAACACTCTGCGACACATGATTCTGCGAGAGGTACTGTGACAGATGACTCTCTGCTACAGACAATTCTCTGCGAAGGACAATTCGGTGAGAAATACTGCGCCAGACAATTAAGGGTAAGAGACAGACTCCTCTCTCTGAGACAGACACTCTCTGTGAGAAAGACTCTCTCTCAGACAGGGTCTCTCTGAGACAGACTAACTACCTGAGACAGCCTCGTCTCTCTCTCAGACAGCCTCTCTCAGACAGTACTCTGAATCAGAGTCACACTCAGGACTCACTTGACACACATGCAGGCTCACTTTCAAGGAAGTTCACTCTCTAAGCAGACTAGCTCAGACTCGCACTCAAAGTTCATATTCTGACTCACACAGAAGCTCTGTGACAGATGACTCTCTGCTACAGACGACTGTCTGGACAGACAATACTCTGTGACATACGATTCTGCGAGATGTACTGTGAGAGACGACTGTGCGACAGACAATAATCTGCAAAGCACAATTCGGTGAGAAATACTGCACCACACAACTAAGAGTGACAGACAGGCTCTGTGAGACAGACTCCTCTCTCTCTGCGACAGACTTCTCTCTCTGAGACAGACTCCTCTCTCTGAGGCAGACACTCTCTGTGAGACAGACTCCCTCTGAGACAGTCTAACTCTCTGAGACAGCGTCCTCTCTCTGAGACGGCCTCTCTGAGACGGCCTCTCTGAGACGGCCTCTCTGAGACAGCCACTCTAACTCAGAGTCACACTCAGAACTCAATTGGGACACACGCAGGCTACTTTCAAGGAAGTTCACTCTCTAAGCAGACTGGCTCAGACTCGCACTCCAAGTTGATATTCTGACTCACACAGAATCCCTGTGACAGATGACTCTCTGCTACAGATGACTCTCTGGACAGACAACACTCTGCGACACGCGATTCTGCCAGTGGTACTGCGACGAACGACGCTCTGCGATGGACGACCCTCTGCGACGGACCACTCTTCGAAGGACAATTCGGTGAGAGATACTGCAACAGACAATTGAGGGTGAGAGAAAGACTCTCTCGCTGAGACAGACTCCTCTCTCTGTAAGACAGACTCCTCTCTCTCTTAGACGGATTCTCTCTCTGAGAAATACTCCTTTCTGTCAGAGACAGCATCCCCCTCTGAGACAACCTCTCCCTCTGAGACAGTCTCTCACTCACAGTCACACTCAGAAGTCACTTGGGACACACGCAGGCTCACTTTCAAGGAAGTTCACTCTCCAAGCAGACTGGCTCAGGCTCACACTCAAAGTACATTTTCTGACTCACACAGAATCTCTGTGACAGATGACTCTCTTCTACAGATGACTCTCTGGACAGACAACACTCTGCGATGCACGATTCTGTGAGAGGTACTGCGACGGACGACTCTCTGCGAAGGACAACTCTCTGCGACGGACAACTCTCTGCGAAGGACAACTCTGCGACGGACAACTCGGCGAGAGATACTGCGCAAAACAACTAAGGGTGAGAGAAAGACTCTCTGAGGCAGCCTCCTCCCTCTCTGAGACAGCCTCTCAGACAGACTCTCTCACACAGTACTCTGACTCAGAGTCACACTCAGGACTCACTTGAGACACACGCAGGCTCGCTTTCAACAAGTTCACTCTCTAAGCAGACTGGCTCAGACTCGCACTCAAAGTTCATGTTCTGACTCACACAGAAGCTCTGTGACAGTCTACTCTCTTCTACAGCTGACTCTCTGGACAGACAACACTCTGCGACACACGATTCTGCGAGAGGTACTGTGACAGATGACTCTCTGCTACAGACAATTCTCTGCGAAGGACAATTCGGTGAGAAATACTGCGCCAGACAATTAAGGGTAAGAGACAGACTCCTCTCTCTGAGACAGACACTCTCTGTGAGAAAGACTCTCTCTCAGACAGAGTCTCTCGGAGACAGACTAACTACCTGAGACAGCCTCTCTCAGACAGCCTCACTCAGACAGTACTCTGAATCAGAGTCACACTCAGGACTCACTTGACACACATGCAGGCTCACTCTCAAGGAAGTTCACTCTCTAAGCAGACTGGCTCAGACTCGCACTCAAAGTCCATTTTCTGACTCACACAGAATCTCTGTGACAGACGACTCTCTGCTACAGATGACTCTCTGGACAGACAACACTCTGCGACACGCGATTCTGCCAGTGGTACTGCGACGAACGACGCTCTGCGACGGACGACCCTCTGCGACGGACCACTCTTCGAAGGACAATTCGGTGAGAGATACTGCAACAGACAATTAAGGGTGAGAGAAAGACTCTCTCGCTGAGACAGACTCCTCTCTCTGTAAGACAGACTCCTCTCTCTCTTAGACGGACTCTCTCTCTGAGAAATACTCCTTTCTGTCAGAGACAGCATCCCCCTCTGAGACAACCTCTCCCTCTGAGACAGTCTCTCACTCACAGTCACACTCAGAACTCAATTGGGACACACGCAGGCTACTTTCAAGGAAGTTCACTCTCTAAGCAGACTGGCTCAGACTCGCACTCCAAGTTGATATTCTGACTCACACAGAATCCCTGTGACAGATGACTCTCTTCTACAGATGACTCTCTGGACAGACAACACTCTGCGATGCACGATTCTGTGAGAGGTACTGCGACGGACGACTCTCTGCGAAGGACAACTCTCTGCGACGGACAACTCTCTGCGAAGGACAACTCGGCGAGAGATACTGCGCAAAACAACTAAGGGTGAGAGAAAGACTCTCTGAGGCAGCCTCCTCCCTCTCTGAGACAGCCTCTCAGACAGACTCTCTCACACAGTACTCTGACTCAGAGTCACACTCAGGACTCACTTGAGACACACGCAGGCTCGCTTTCAACAAGTTCACTCTCTAAGCAGACTGGCTCAGACTCGCACTCAAAGTTCATGTTCTGACTCACACAGAAGCTCTGTGACAGTCTACTCTCTTCTACAGCTGACTCTCTGGACAGACAACACTCTGCGACACACGATTCTGCGAGAGGTACTGTGACAGATGACTCTCTGCTACAGACAATTCTCTGCGAAGGACAATTCGGTGAGAAATACTGCGCCAGACAATTAAGGGTAAGAGACAGACTCCTCTCTCTGAGACAGACACTCTCTGTGAGAAAGACTCTCTCTCAGACAGAGTCTCTCGGAGACAGACTAACTACCTGAGACAGCCTCTCTCAGACAGCCTCACTCAGACAGTACTCTGAATCAGAGTCACACTCAGGACTCACTTGACACACATGCAGGCTCACTCTCAAGGAAGTTCACTCTCTAAGCAGACTGGCTCAGACTCGCACTCAAAGTCCATTTTCTGACTCACACAGAATCTCTGTGACAGACGACTCTCTGCTACAGATGACTCTCTGGACAGACAACACTCTGCGACACGCGATTCTGCCAGTGGTACTGCGACGAACGACGCTCTGCGACGGACGACCCTCTGCGACGGACCACTCTTCGAAGGACAATTCGGTGAGAGATACTGCAACAGACAATTAAGGGTGAGAGAAAGACTCTCTCGCTGAGACAGACTCCTCTCTCTGTAAGACAGACTCCTCTCTCTCTTAGACGGACTCTCTCTCTGAGAAATACTCCTTTCTGTCAGAGACAGCATCCCCCTCTGAGACAACCTCTCCCTCTGAGACAGTCTCTCACTCACAGTCACACTCAGAACTCAATTGGGACACACGCAGGCTACTTTCAAGGAAGTTCACTCTCTAAGCAGACTGGCTCAGACTCGCACTCCAAGTTGATATTCTGACTCACACAGAATCCCTGTGACAGATGACTCTCTTCTACAGATGACTCTCTGGACAGACAACACTCTGCGATGCACGATTCTGTGAGAGGTACTGCGACGGACGACTCTCTGCGAAGGACAACTCTCTGCGACGGACAACTCTCTGCGAAGGACAACTCGGCGAGAGATACTGCGCAAAACAACTAAGGGTGAGAGAAAGACTCTCTGAGGCAGCCTCCTCCCTCTCTGAGACAGCCTCTCAGACAGACTCTCTCACACAGTACTCTGACTCAGAGTCACACTCAGGACTCACTTGAGACACACGCAGGCTCGCTTTCAACAAGTTCACTCTCTAAGCAGACTGGCTCAGACTCGCACTCAAAGTTCATGTTCTGACTCACACAGAAGCTCTGTGACAGTCTACTCTCTTCTACAGCTGACTCTCTGGACAGACAACACTCTGCGACACACGATTCTGCGAGAGGTACTGTGACAGATGACTCTCTGCTACAGACAATTCTCTGCGAAGGACAATTCGGTGAGAAATACTGCGCCAGACAATTAAGGGTAAGAGACAGACTCCTCTCTCTGAGACAGACACTCTCTGTGAGAAAGACTCTCTCTCAGACAGAGTCTCTCGGAGACAGACTAACTACCTGAGACAGCCTCTCTCAGACAGCCTCACTCAGACAGTACTCTGAATCAGAGTCACACTCAGGACTCACTTGACACACATGCAGGCTCACTCTCAAGGAAGTTCACTCTCTAAGCAGACTGGCTCAGACTCGCACTCAAAGTCCATTTTCTGACTCACACAGAATCTCTGTGACAGACGACTCTCTGCTACAGATGACTCTCTGGACAGACAACACTCTGCGACACGCGATTCTGCCAGTGGTACTGCGACGAACGACGCTCTGCGACGGACGACCCTCTGCGACGGACCACTCTTCGAAGGACAATTCGGTGAGAGATACTGCAACAGACAATTAAGGGTGAGAGAAAGACTCTCTCGCTGAGACAGACTCCTCTCTCTGTAAGACAGACTCCTCTCTCTCTTAGACGGACTCTCTCTCTGAGAAATACTCCTTTCTGTCAGAGACAGCATCCCCCTCTGAGACAACCTCTCCCTCTGAGACAGTCTCTCACTCACAGTCACACTCAGAACTCAATTGGGACACACGCAGGCTACTTTCAAGGAAGTTCACTCTCTAAGCAGACTGGCTCAGACTCGCACTCCAAGTTGATATTCTGACTCACACAGAATCCCTGTGACAGATGACTCTCTTCTACAGATGACTCTCTGGACAGACAACACTCTGCGATGCACGATTCTGTGAGAGGTACTGCGACGGACGACTCTCTGCGAAGGACAACTCTCTGCGACGGACAACTCTCTGCGAAGGACAACTCGGCGAGAGATACTGCGCAAAACAACTAAGGGTGAGAGAAAGACTCTCTGAGACGGCCTCCTCCCTCTCTGAGACGGCCTCTCAGACAGACTCTCTCAGACAGACTCTCTCAGACAGTACTCTGACTCAGTCTCACACTCAGGACTCACTTGACACACACTTGAGACACACGCAGGCTCACTTTCAAGGAAGTTCACTCTCTAAGCAGACTGGCTCAGACTCGCACTCAAAGTTCATGTTCTGACTCACACAGAAGCTCTGTGACAGTCTACTCTCTTCTACAGCTGACTCTCTGGACAGACAACACTCTGCGACACACGATTCTGCGAGAGGTACTGTGACAGATGACTCTCTGCTACAGACAATTCTCTGCGAAGGACAATTCGGTGAGAAATACTGCGCCAGACAATTAAGGGTAAGAGACAGACTCCTCTCTCTGAGACAGACACTCTCTGTGAGAAAGACTCTCTCTCAGACAGAGTCTCTCGGAGACAGACTAACTACCTGAGACAGCCTCTCTCAGACAGCCTCACTCAGACAGTACTCTGAATCAGAGTCACACTCAGGACTCACTTGACACACATGCAGGCTCACTCTCAAGGAAGTTCACTCTCTAAGCAGACTGGCTCAGACTCGCACTCAAAGTCCATTTTCTGACTCACACAGAATCTCTGTGACAGACGACTCTCTGCTACAGATGACTCTCTGGACAGACAACACTCTGCGACACGCGATTCTGCCAGTGGTACTGCGACGAACGACGCTCTGCGACGGATGACCCTCTGCGACGGACCACTCTTCGAAGGACAATTCGGTGAGAGATACTGCAACAGACAATTAAGGGTGAGAGAAAGACTCTCTCGCTGAGACAGACTCCTCTCTCTGTAAGACAGACTCCTCTCTCTCTTAGACGGACTCTCTCTCTGAGAAATACTCCTTTCTGTCAGAGACAGCATCCCCCTCTGAGACAACCTCTCCCTCTGAGACAGTCTCTCACTCACAGTCACACTCAGAACTCAATTGGGACACACGCAGGCTACTTTCAAGGAAGTTCACTCTCTAAGCAGACTGGCTCAGACTCGCACTCCAAGTTGATATTCTGACTCACACAGAATCCCTGTGACAGATGACTCTCTTCTACAGATGACTCTCTGGACAGACAACACTCTGCGATGCACGATTCTGTGAGAGGTACTGCGACGGACGACTCTCTGCGAAGGACAACTCTCTGCGACGGACAACTCTCTGCGAAGGACAACTCGGCGAGAGATACTGCGCAAAACAACTAAGGGTGAGAGAAAGACTCTCTGAGGCAGCCTCCTCCCTCTCTGAGACAGCCTCTCAGACAGACTCTCTCACACAGTACTCTGACTCAGAGTCACACTCAGGACTCACTTGAGACACACGCAGGCTCGCTTTCAACAAGTTCACTCTCTAAGCAGACTGGCTCAGACTCGCACTCAAAGTTCATGTTCTGACTCACACAGAAGCTCTGTGACAGTCTACTCTCTTCTACAGCTGACTCTCTGGACAGACAACACTCTGCGACACACGATTCTGCGAGAGGTACTGTGACAGATGACTCTCTGCTACAGACAATTCTCTGCGAAGGACAATTCGGTGAGAAATACTGCGCCAGACAATTAAGGGTAAGAGACAGACTCCTCTCTCTGAGACAGACACTCTCTGTGAGAAAGACTCTCTCTCAGACAGAGTCTCTCGGAGACAGACTAACTACCTGAGACAGCCTCTCTCAGACAGCCTCACTCAGACAGTACTCTGAATCAGAGTCACACTCAGGACTCACTTGACACACATGCAGGCTCACTCTCAAGGAAGTTCACTCTCTAAGCAGACTGGCTCAGACTCGCACTCAAAGTCCATTTTCTGACTCACACAGAATCTCTGTGACAGACGACTCTCTGCTACAGATGACTCTCTGGACAGACAACACTCTGCGACACGCGATTCTGCCAGTGGTACTGCGACGAACGACGCTCTGCGACGGACGACCCTCTGCGACGGACCACTCTTCGAAGGACGATTCGGTGAGAGATACTGCAACAGACAATTAAGGGTGAGAGAAAGACTCTCTCGCTGAGACAGACTCCTCTCTCTGTAAGACAGACTCCTCTCTCAGACGGACTATCTCTCTGAGAAATACTCCTTTCTGTCAGAGACAGCATCCCCCTCTGAGACAACCTCTCCCTCTGAGACAGTCTCTCACTCACAGTCACACTCAGAAGTCACTTGGGACACACGCAGGCTCACTTTCAAGGAAGTTCACTCTCCAAGCAGACTGGCTCAGGCTCACACTCAAAGTACATTTTCTGACTCACACAGAATCTCTGTGACAGATGACTCTCTTCTACAGATGACTCTCTGGACAGACAACACTCTGCGATGCACGATTCTGTGAGAGGTACTGCGACGGACGACTCTCTGCGAAGGACAACTCTCTGCGACGGACAACTCTCTGCGAAGGACAACTCTGCGACGGACAACTCGGCGAGAGATACTGCGCAAAACAACTAAGGGTGAGAGAAAGACTCTCTGAGGCAGCCTCCTCCCTCTCTGAGACAGCCTCTCAGACAGACTCTCTCACACAGTACTCTGACTCAGAGTCACACTCAGGACTCACTGGAGACACACGCAGGCTCGCTTTCAACAAGTTCACTCTCTAAGCAGACTGGCTCAGACTCGCACTCAAAGTTCATGTTCTGACTCACACAGAAGCTCTGTGACAGTCTACTCTCTTCTACAGCTGACTCTCTGGACAGACAACACTCTGCGACACATGATTCTGCGAGAGGTACTGTGACAGATGACTCTCTGCTACAGACAATTCTCTGCGAAGGACAATTCGGTGAGAAATACTGCGCCAGACAATTAAGGGTAAGAGACAGACTCCTCTCTCTGAGACAGACACTCTCTGTGAGAAAGACTCTCTCTCAGACAGGGTCTCTCTGAGACAGACTAACTACCTGAGACAGCCTCGTCTCTCTCTCAGACAGCCTCTCTCAGACAGTACTCTGAATCAGAGTCACACTCAGGACTCACTTGACACACATGCAGGCTCACTTTCAAGGAAGTTCACTCTCTAAGCAGACTAGCTCAGACTCGCACTCAAAGTTCATATTCTGACTCACACAGAAGCTCTGTGACAGATGACTCTCTGCTACAGACGACTGTCTGGACAGACAATACTCTGTGACATACGATTCTGCGAGATGTACTGTGAGAGACGACTGTGCGACAGACAATAATCTGCGAAGCACAATTCGGTGAGAAATACTGCACCACACAACTAAGAGTGACAGACAGGCTCTGTGAGACAGACTCCTCTCTCTCTGCGACAGACTTCTCTCTCTGAGACAGACTCCTCTCTCTGAGGCAGACACTCTCTGTGAGACAGACTCCCTCTGAGACAATCTAACTCTCTGAGACAGCCTCCTCTCTCTGAGACGGCCTCTCTGAGACGGCCTCTCTGAGACGGCCTCTCTGAGACGGCCTCTCTGAGACAGCCACTCTCAGACAGCCACTCTAACTCAGAGTCACACTCAGAACTCAATTGGGACACACGCAGGCTACTTTCAAGGAAGTTCACTCTCTAAGCAGACTGGCTCAGACTCGCACTCCAAGTTGATATTCTGACTCACACAGAATCCCTGTGACAGATGACTCTCTGCTACAGATGACTCTCTGGACAGACAACACTCTGCGACACGCGATTCTGCCAGTGGTACTGCGACGAACGACGCTCTGCGACGGACGACCCTCTGCGACGGACCACTCTTCGAAGGACAATTCGGTGAGAGATACTGCAACAGACAATTGAGGGTGAGAGAAAGACTCTCTTGCTGAGACAGACTCCTCTCTCTGTAAGACAGACTCCTCTCTCTCTTAGACGGATTCTCTCTCTGAGAAATACTCCTTTCTGTCAGAGACAGCATCCCCCTCTGAGACAGTCTCTCACTCACAGTCACACTCAGAACTCACTTGGGACACACGCAGGCTCACTTTCAAGGAAGTTCACTCTCCAAGCAGACTGGCTCAGGCTCACACTCAAAGTACATTTTCTGACTCACACAATCTCTGTGACAGATGACTCTCTTCTACAGATAACTCTCTGGACAGACAACACTCTGCGATGCACGATTCTGTGAGAGGTACTGCGACGGACGACTCTCTGCGAAGGACAACTCTCTGCGAAGGACAACTCTGCGACGGACAACTCGGCGAGAGATACTGCGCAAAACAACTAAGGGTGAGAGAAAGACTCTCTGAGGCAGCCTCCTCCCTCTCTGAGACAGCCTCTCAGACAGACTCTCTCACACAGTACTCTGACTCAGAGTCACACTCAGGACTCACTGGAGACACACGCAGGCTCGCTTTCAACAAGTTCACTCTCTAAGCAGACTGGCTCAGACTCGCACTCAAAGTTCATGTTCTGACTCACACAGAAGCTCTGTGACAGACGACTCTCTTCTACAGCTGACTCTCTGGACAGACAACACTCTGCGACACACGATTCTGCGAGAGGTACTGTGACAGATGACTCTCTGCTACAGACAATTCTCTGCGAAGGACAATTCGGTGAGAAATACTGCGCCAGACAATTAAGGGTAAGAGACAGACTCCTCTGAGACAGACACTCTCTGTGAGAAAGACTCTCTCTCAGACAGAGTCTCTCGGAGACAGACTAACTACCTGAGACAGCCTCTCTCAGACAGCCTCACTCAGACAGTACTCTGAATCAGAGTCACACTCAGGAGTCACTTGACACACACGCAGGCTCACTTTCAAGGAAGTTCACTCTCTAAGCAGACTGGCTCAGACTCGCACTCAAAGTCCATTTTCTGACTCACACAGAATCTCTGTGACAGACGACTCTCTGCTACAGATGACTCTCTGGACAGACAACACTCTGCAACACACGATTCTGCCAGAGGTACTGCGGCGGACGACTCTCTGCGACGGATGACTGTCTGCGACAGACAACTCTGCGAAGGACAATTCGGTGAGAAATACTGCGCCAGACAATTAAGGGTAAGAGACAGACTCCTCTCTCTGAGACAGACACTCTCTGTGAGAAAGACTCTCTCTCAGACAGGGTCTCTCTGAGACAGACTAACTACCTGAGACAGCCTCGTCTCTCTCTCAGACAGCCTCTCTCAGACAGTACTCTGAATCAGAGTCACACTCAGGACTCACTTGACACACATGCAGGCTCACTTTCAAGGAAGTTCACTCTCTAAGCAGACTAGCTCAGACTTGCACTCAAAGTTCATATTCTGACTCACACAGAAGCTCTGTGACAGATGACTCTCTGCTACAGACGACTGTCTGGACAGACAATACTCTGTGACATACGATTCTGCGAGATGTACTGTGAGAGACGACTTTGCGACAGACAATAATCTGCGAAGCACAATTCGGTGAGAAATACTGCACCACACAACTAAGAGTGACAGACAGGCTCTGTGAGACAGACTCCTCTCTCTCTGAGACAGACTTCTCTCTCTGAGACAGACTCCTCTCTCTGAGGCAGACACTCTCTGTGAGACAGACTCCCTCTGAGACAGTCTAACTCTCTGAGACAGCCTCCTCTCTCTGAGACGGCCTCTCTGAGACGGCCTCTCTGAGACGGCCTCTCTGAGACAGCCACTCTCAGACAGCCACTCTAACTCAGAGTCACACTCAGAACTCAATTGGGACACACGCAGGCTACTTTCAAGGAAGTTCACTCTCTAAGCAGACTGGCTCAGACTCGCACTCCAAGTTGATATTCTGACTCACACAGAATCCCTGTGACAGATGACTCTCTGCTACAGATGACTCTCTGGACAGACAACACTCTGCGACACGCGATTCTGCCAGTGGTACTGCGACGAACGACGCTCTGCGACGGACGACCCTCTGCGACGGACCACTCTTCGAAGGACAATTCGGTGAGAGATACTGCAACAGACAATTGAGGGTGAGAGAAAGACTCTCTCGCTGAGACAGACTCCTCTCTCTGTAAGACAGACTCCTCTCTCTCTTAGACGGATTCTCTCTCTGAGAAATACTCCTTTCTGTCAGAGACAGCATCCCCCTCTGAGACAACCTCTCCCTCTGAGACAGTCTCTCACTCACAGTCACACTCAGAAGTCACTTGGGACACACGCAGGCTCACTTTCAAGGAAGTTCACTCTCCAAGCAGACTGGCTCAGGCTCACACTCAAAGTACATTTTCTGACTCACAATCTCTGTGACAGATGACTCTCTTCTACAGATGACTCTCTGGACAGACAACACTCTGCGATGCACGATTCTGTGAGAGGTACTGCGACGGACGACTCTCTGCGAAGGACAACTCTCTGCGAAGGACAACTCTGCGACGGACAACTCGGCGAGAGATACTGCGCAAAACAACTAAGGGTGAGAGAAAGACTCTCTGAGGCAGCCTCCTCCCTCTCTGAGACAGCCTCTCAGACAGACTCTCTCACACAGTACTCTGACTCAGAGTCACACTCAGGACTCACTGGAGACACACGCAGGCTCGCTTTCAACAAGTTCACTCTCTAAGCAGACTGGCTCAGACTCGCACTCAAAGTTCATGTTCTGACTCACACAGAAGCTCTGTGACAGTCTACTCTCTTCTACAGCTGACTCTCTGGACAGACAACACTCTGCGACACACGATTCTGCGAGAGGTACTGTGACAGATGACTCTCTGCTACAGACAATTCTCTGCGAAGGACAATTCGGTGAGAAATACTGCGCCAGACAATTAAGGGTAAGAGACAGACTCCTCTCTCTGAGACAGACACTCTCTGTGAGAAAGACTCTCTCTCAGACAGGGTCTCTCTGAGACAGACTAACTACCTGAGACAGCCTCGTCTCTCTCTCAGACAGCCTCACTCAGACAGTACTCTGAATCAGAGTCACACTCAGGACTCACTTGACACACATGCAGCCTCACTTTCAAGGAAGTTCACTCTCTAAGCAGACTAGCTCAGACTCGCACTCCAAGTTGATATTCTGACTCACACAGAATCCCTGTGACAGATGACTCTCTGCTACAGACGACTGTCTGGACAGACAATACTCTGTGACATACGATTCTGAGAGATGTACTGTGAGAGACGACTGTGCGACAGACAATAATCTGCGAAGCACAATTCGGTGAGAAATACTGCACCACACAACTAAGAGTGACAGACAGGCTCTGTGAGACAGACTCCTCTCTCTCTGAGACAGACTTCTCTCTCTGAGACAGACTCCTCTCTCTGAGGCAGACACTCTCTGTGAGACAGACTCCCTCTGAGACAGTCTAACTCTCTGAGACAGCCTCCTCTCTCTGAGACGGCCTCTCTGAGACGGCCTCTCTGAGACGGCCTCTCTGAGATGGCCTCTCTGAGACGGCCTCTCTGAGACAGCCACTCTCAGACAGCCACTCTAACTCAGAGTCACACTCAGAACTCAATTGGGACACACGCAGGCTACTTTCAAGGAAGTTCACTCTCTAAGCAGACTGGCTCAGACTCGCACTCCAAGTTGATATTCTGACTCACACAGAATCCCTGTGACAGATGACTCTCTGCTACAGATGACTCTCTGGACAGACAACACTCTGCGACACGCGATTCTGCCAGTGGTACTGCGACGAACGACGCTCTGCGACGGACGACCCTCTGCGACGGACCACTCTTCGAAGGACAATTCGGTGAGAGATACTGCAACAGACAATTAAGGGTGAGAGAAAGACTCTCTCGCTGAGACAGACTCCTCTCTCTGTAAGACAGACTCCTCTCTCTCTTAGACGGACTCTCTCTCTGAGAAATACTCCTTTCTGTCAGAGACAGCATCTCCCTCTGAGACAACCTCTCCCTCTGAGACAGTCTCTCACTCACAGTCACACTCAGAACTCAATTGGGACACACGCAGGCTACTTTCAAGGAAGTTCACTCTCTAAGCAGACTGGCTCAGGCTCACACTCCAAGTTGATATTCTGACTCACACAGAATCCCCGTGACAGATGACTCTCTTCTACAGATGACTCTCTGGACAGACAACACTCTGCGATGCACGATTCTGTGAGAGGTACTGCGACGGACGACTCTCTGCGAAGGACAACTCTCTGCGACGGACAACTCTCTGCGAAGGACAACTCGGCGAGAGATACTGCGCAAAACAACTAAGGGTGAGAGAAAGACTCTCTGAGGCAGCCTCCTCCCTCTCTGAGACAGCCTCTCAGACAGACTCTCTCACACAGTACTCTGACTCAGAGTCACACTCAGGACTCACTTGAGACACACGCAGGCTCGCTTTCAACAAGTTCACTCTCTAAGCAGACTGGCTCAGACTCGCACTCAAAGTTCATGTTCTGACTCACACAGAAGCTCTGTGACAGTCTACTCTCTTCTACAGATGACTCTCTGGACAGACAACACTCTGCGACACACGATTCTGCGAGAGGTACTGTGACAGATGACTCTCTGCTACAGACAATTCTCTGCGAAGGACAATTCGGTGAGAAATACTGCGCCAGACAATTAAGGGTAAGAGACAGACTCCTCTCTCTGAGACAGACACTCTGTGAGAAAGACTCTCTCTCAGACAGAGTCTCTCGGAGACAGACTAACTACCTGAGACAGCCTCTCTCAGACAGCCTCACTCAGACAGTACTCTGAATCAGAGTCACACTCAGGACTCACTTGACACACATGCAGCCTCACTTTCAAGGAAGTTCACTCTCTAAGCAGACTAGCTCAGACTCGCACTCCAAGTTGATATTCTGACTCACACAGAATCCCTGTGACAGATGACTCTCTGCTACAGACGACTGTCTGGACAGACAATACTCTGTGACATACGATTCTGAGAGATGTACTGTGAGAGACGACTGTGCGACAGACAATAATCTGCGAAGCACAATTCGGTGAGAAATACTGCACCACACAACTAAGAGTGACAGACAGGCTCTGTGAGACAGACTCCTCTCTCTCTGAGACAGACTTCTCTCTCTGAGACAGACTCCTCTCTCTGAGGCAGACACTCTCTGTGAGACAGACTCCCTCTGAGACAGTCTAACTCTCTGAGACAGCCTCCTCTCTCTGAGACGGCCTCTCTGAGACGGCCTCTCTGAGACGGCCTCTCTGAGACGGCCTCTCTGAGACAGCCACTCTCAGACAGCCACTCTAACTCAGAGTCACACTCAGAACTCAATTGGGACACACGCAGGCTACTTTCAAGGAAGTTCACTCTCTAAGCAGACTGGCTCAGACTCGCACTCCAAGTTGATATTCTGACTCACACAGAATCCCTGTGACAGATGACTCTCTGCTACAGATGACTCTCTGGACAGACAACACTCTGCGACACGCGATTCTGCCAGTGGTACTGCGACGAACGACGCTCTGCGACGGACGACCCTCTGCGACGGACCACTCTTCGAAGGACAATTCGGTGAGAGATACTGCAACAGACAATTAAGGGTGAGAGAAAGACTCTCTCGCTGAGACAGACTCCTCTCTCTGTAAGACAGACTCCTCTCTCTCTTAGACGGACTCTCTCTCTGAGAAATACTCCTTTCTGTCAGAGACAGCATCTCCCTCTGAGACAACCTCTCCCTCTGAGACAGTCTCTCACTCACAGTCACACTCAGAACTCAATTGGGACACACGCAGGCTACTTTCAAGGAAGTTCACTCTCTAAGCAGACTGGCTCAGGCTCACACTCCAAGTTGATATTCTGACTCACACAGAATCCCCGTGACAGATGACTCTCTTCTACAGATGACTCTCTGGACAGACAACACTTTGCGATGCACGATTCTGTGAGAGGTACTGTGACGGACGACACTCTGCGAAGGACAACTCTCTGCGAAGGACAACTCTCTGCGACGGAAAACTCTCTGCGAAGGACAACTCTCTGCGACGGACAACTCGGCGAGAGATACTGCGCAAAACAACTAAGGGTGAGAGAAAGACTCTCTGAGGCAGCCTCCTCCCTCTCTGAGACAGCCTCTCAGACAGACTCTCTCACACAGTACTCTGACTCAGAGTCACACTCAGGACTCACTGGAGACACACGCAGGCTCGCTTTCAACAAGTTCACTCTCTAAGCAGACTGGCTCAGACTCGCACTCAAAGTTCATGTTCTGACTCACACAGAAGCTCTGTGACAGTCTACTCTCTTCTACAGCTGACTCTCTGGACAGACAACACTCTGCGACACACGATTCTGCGAGAGGTACTGTGACAGATGACTCTCTGCTACAGACAATTCTCTGCGAAGGACAATTCGGTGAGAAATACTGCGCCAGACAATTAAGGGTAAGAGACAGACTCCTCTCTCTGAGACAGACACTCTGTGAGAAAGACTCTCTCTCAGACAGAGTCTCTCGGAGACAGACTAACTACCTGAGACAGCCTCTCTCAGACAGCCTCACTCAGACAGTACTCTGAATCAGAGTCACACTCAGGACTCACTTGACACACATGCAGGCTCACTCTCAAGGAAGTTCACTCTCTAAGCAGACTGGCTCAGACTCGCACTCAAAGTCCATTTTCTGACTCACACAGAATCTCTGTGACAGACGACTCTCTGCTACAGATGACTCTCTGGACAGACAACACTCTGCAACACACGATTCTGCCAGAGGTACTGCGGCGGACGACTCTCTGCGACGGATGACTGTCTGCGACAGACAACTCTGCGAAGGACAATTCGGTGAGAAATACTGCGCCAGACAATTAAGGGTAAGAGACAGACTCCTCTCTCTGAGACAGACACTCTCTGTGAGAAAGACTCTCTCTCAGACAGGGGTCTCTCTGAGACAGACTAACTACCTGAGACAGCCTCGTCTCTCTCTCAGACAGCCTCTCTCAGACAGTACTCTGAATCAGAGTCACACTCAGGACTCACTTGACACACATGCAGGCTCACTTTCAAGGAAGTTCACTCTCTAAGCAGACTAGCTCAGACTCGCACTCAAAGTTCATATTCTGACTCACACATAATCTCTGTGACAGATGACTCTCTGCTACAGACGACTGTCTGGACAGACAATACTCTGTGACATACGATTCTGAGAGATGTACTGTGAGAGACGACTGTGCGACAGACAATAATCTGCGAAGCACAATTCGGTGAGAAATACTGCACCACACAACTAAGAGTGACAGACAGGCTCTGTGAGACAGACTCCTCTCTCTGAGACAGACTCCTCTCTCTGAGGCAGACTCCTCTCTCTGAGGCAGACACTCTCTGTGAGACAGACTCCCTCTGAGACAGTCTAACTCTCTGAGACAGCCTCCTCTCTCTGAGACGTC
Source organism: Strigops habroptila (assembly GCF_004027225.2). NCBI lineage: Eukaryota > Metazoa > Chordata > Aves > Psittaciformes > Psittacidae > Strigops > Strigops habroptila. The sequence goes on from NW_022651062.1 coordinate 43,370, forward strand.
CTCTCTGAGACGGCCTCTCTGAGACAGCCACTCTCAGACAGCCACTCTCAGACAGCCACTCTCAGACAGCCACTCTAACTCAGAGTCACACTCAGAACTCAATTGGGACACACGCAGGCTACTTTCAAGGAAGTTCACTCTCTAAGCAGACTGGCTCAGACTCGCACTCCAAGTTGATATTCTGACTCACACAGAATCCCTGTGACAGATGACTCTCTGCTACAGATGACTCTCTGGACAGACAACACTCTGCGACACGCGATTCTGCCAGTGGTACTGCGACGAACGACGCTCTGCGACGGACGACCCTCTGCGACGGACCACTCTTCGAAGGACAATTCGGTGAGAGATACTGCAACAGACAATTGAGGGTGAGAGAAAGACTCTCTTGCTGAGACAGACTCCTCTCTCTGTAAGACAGACTCCTCTCTCTCTTAGACGGATTCTCTCTCTGAGAAATACTCCTTTCTGTCAGAGACAGCATCCCCCTCTGAGACAACCTCTCCCTCTGAGACAGTCTCTCACTCACAGTCACACTCAGAAGTCACTTGGGACACACGCAGGCTCACTTTCAAGGAAGTTCACTCTCCAAGCAGACTGGCTCAGGCTCACACTCAAAGTACATTTTCTGACTCACACAGAATCTCTGTGACAGATGACTCTCTTCTACAGATGACTCTCTGGACAGACAACACTTTGCGATGCACGATTCTGTGAGAGGTACTGCGACGGACGACTCTCTGCGAAGGACAACTCTCTGCGACGGACAACTCTCTGCGAAGGACAACTCTGCGACGGACAACTCGGCGAGAGATACTGCGCAAAACAACTAAGGGTGAGAGAAAGACTCTCTGAGGCAGCCTCCTCCCTCTCTGAGACAGCCTCTCAGACAGACTCTCTCACACAGTACTCTGACTCAGAGTCACACTCAGGACTCACTGGAGACACATGCAGGCTCGCTTTCAACAAGTTCACTCTCTAAGCAGACTGGCTCAGACTCGCACTCAAAGTTCATGTTCTGACTCACACAGAAGCTCGACTGTGCGACAGACAATAATCTGCGAAGCACAATTCGGTGAGAAATACTGCACCACACAACTAAGAGTGACAGACAGGCTCTGTGAGACAGACTCCTCTCTCTCTGAGACAGACTCCTCTCTCTGAGGCAGACACTCTCTGTGAGACAGACTCCCTCTGAGACAGTCTAACTCTCTGAGACAGCCTCCTCTCTCTGAGACAGCCTCTCTGAGACAGCCACTCTCAGACAGCCACTCTCAGACAGCCACTCTGATTCAGTACTCTGATTCAGTACTCTGAATCAGAGTCACACTCAGGACTCACTTGACACACATGCAGGCTCACTTTCAAGGAAGTTCACTCTCTAAGCAGACTAGCTCAGACTCGCACTCAAAGTTCATATTCTGACTCACACATAATCTCTGTGACAGACGACTCTCTGCTACAGACGACTGTCTGGACAGACAATACTCTGTGACATACGATTCTGCGAGATGTACTGTGAGAGACGACTGTGCGACAGACAATAATCTGCGAAGCACAATTCGGTGAGAAATACTGCACCACACAACTAAGAGTGACAGACAGGCTCTGTGAGACAGACTCCTCTCTCTCTGAGACAGACTTCTCTCTCTGAGACAGACTCCTCTCTCTGAGGCAGACACTCTCTGTGAGACAGACTCCCTCTGAGACAGTCTAACTCTCTGAGACAGCCTCCTCTCTCTGAGACGGCCTCCTCTCTCTGAGACTGCCTCCTCTCTCTGAGACGGCCTCTCTGAGACGGCCTCTCTGAGACAGCCTCTCTGAGACAGCCACTCTCAGACAGCCACTCTAACTCAGAGTCACACTCAGAACTCAATTGGGACACACGCAGGCTACTTTCAAGGAAGTTCACTCTCTAAGCAGACTGGCTCAGACTCGCACTCCAAGTTGATATTCTGACTCACACAGAATCCCTGTGACAGATGACTCTCTGCTACAGATGACTCTCTGGACAGACAACACTCTGCGACACGCGATTCTGCCAGTGGTACTGCGACGAACGACGCTCTGCGACGGACGACCCTCTGCGACGGACCACTCTTCGAAGGACAATTCGGTGAGAGATACTGCAACAGACAATTGAGGGTGAGAGAAAGACTCTCTCGCTGAGACAGACTCCTCTCTCTGTAAGACAGACTCCTCTCTCTCTTAGACGGATTCTCTCTCTGAGAAATACTCCTTTCTGTCAGAGACAGCATCCCCCTCTGAGACAACCTCTCCCTCTGAGACAGTCTCTCACTCACAGTCACACTCAGAAGTCACTTGGGACACACGCAGGCTCACTTTCAAGGAAGTTCACTCTCCAAGCAGACTGGCTCAGGCTCACACTCAAAGTACATTTTCTGACTCACACAGAATCTCTGTGACAGATGACTCTCTTCTACAGATGACTCTCTGGACAGACAACACTTTGCGATGCACGATTCTGTGAGAGGTACTGTGACGGACGACACTCTGCGAAGGACAACTCTCTGCGAAGGACAACTCTCTGCGAAGGACAACTCTCTGCGACGGACAACTCTCTGCGAAGGACAACTCTCTGCGACGGACAACTCGGCGAGAGATACTGCGCAAAACAACTAAGGGTGAGAGAAAGACTCTCTGAGGCAGCCTCCTCCCTCTCTGAGACAGCCTCTCAGACAGACTCTCTCACACAGTACTCTGACTCAGAGTCACACTCAGGACTCACTGGAGACACACGCAGGCTCGCTTTCAACAAGTTCACTCTCTAAGCAGACTGGCTCAGACTCGCACTCAAAGTTCATGTTCTGACTCACACAGAAGCTCTGTGACAGTCTACTCTCTTCTACAGCTGACTCTCTGGACAGACAACACTCTGCGACACACGATTCTGCGAGAGGTACTGTGACAGATGACTCTCTGCTACAGACAATTCTCTGCGAAGGACAATTCGGTGAGAAATACTGCGCCAGACAATTAAGGGTAAGAGACAGACTCCTCTCTCTGAGACAGACACTCTCTGTGAGAAAGACTCTCTCTCAGACAGGGTCTCTCTGAGACAGACTAACTACCTGAGACAGCCTCGTCTCTCTCTCAGACAGCCTCACTCAGACAGTAATCTGAATCAGAGTCACACTCAGGACTCACTTGACACACATGCAGGCTCACTTTCAAGGAAGTTCACTCTCTAAGCAGACTAGCTCAGACTTGCACTCAAAGTTCATATTCTGACTCACACAGAAGCTCTGTGACAGATGACTCTCTGCTACAGATGACTGTCTGGACAGACAATACTCTGTGACATACGATTCTGCGAGATGTACTGTGAGAGACGACTGTGCGACAGACAATAATCTGCGAAGCACAATTCGGTGAGAAATACTGCACCACACAACTAAGAGTGACAGACAGGCTCTGTGAGACAGAGACTTCTCTCTCTGAGACAGACTCCTCTCTCTGAGGCAGACTCCTCTCTCTGAGGCAGACACTCTCTGTGAGACAGACTCCCTCTGAGACAGTCTAACTCTCTGAGACAGCCTCCTCTCTCTGAGACGTCCTCTCTGAGACGGCCTCTCTGAGACAGCCACTCTCAGACAGCCACTCTCAGACAGCCACTCTAACTCAGAGTCACACTCAGAACTCAATTGGGACACACGCAGGCTACTTTCAAGGAAGTTCACTCTCTAAGCAGACTGGCTCAGACTCGCACTCCAAGTTGATATTCTGACTCACACGGAATCCCTGTGACAGATGACTCTCTGCTACAGATGACTCTCTGGACAGACAACACTCTGCGACACGCGATTCTGCCAGTGGTACTGCGACGAACGACGCTCTGCGACGGACGACCCTCTGCGACGGACCACTCTTCGAAGGACAATTCGGTGAGAGATACTGCAACAGACAATTAAGGGTGAGAGAAAGACTCTCTCGCTGAGACAGACTCCTCTCTCTGTAAGACAGACTCCTCTCTCTCTTAGACGGACTCTCTCTCTGAGAAATACTCCTTTCTGTCAGAGACAGCATCTCCCTCTGAGACAACCTCTCCCTCTGAGACAGTCTCTCACTCACAGTCACACTCAGAAGTCAATTGGGACACACGCAGGCTACTTTCAAGGAAGTTCACTCTCTAAGCAGACTGGCTCAGACTCGCACTCCAAGTTGATATTCTGACTCACACAGAATCCCTGTGACAGATGACTCTCTTCTACAGATGACTCTCTGGACAGACAACACTCTGCGATGCACGATTCTGTGAGAGGTACTGCGACGGACGACTCTCTGCGAAGGACAACTCTCTGCGACGGACAACTCTCTGCGAAGGACAACTCGGCGAGAGATACTGCGCAAAACAACTAAGGGTGAGAGAAAGACTCTCTGAGGCAGCCTCCTCCCTCTCTGAGACAGCCTCTCAGACAGACTCTCTCACACAGTACTCTGACTCAGAGTCACACTCAGGACTCACTTGAGACACACGCAGGCTCGCTTTCAACAAGTTCACTCTCTAAGCAGACTGGCTCAGACTCGCACTCAAAGTTCATGTTCTGACTCACACAGAAGCTCTGTGACAGTCTACTCTCTTCTACAGCTGACTCTCTGGACAGACAACACTCTGCGACACACGATTCTGCGAGAGGTACTGTGACAGATGACTCTCTGCTACAGACAATTCTCTGCGAAGGACAATTCGGTGAGAAATACTGCGCCAGACAATTAAGGGTAAGAGACAGACTCCTCTCTCTGAGACAGACACTCTGTGAGAAAGACTCTCTCTCAGACAGAGTCTCTCGGAGACAGACTAACTACCTGAGACAGCCTCTCTCAGACAGCCTCACTCAGACAGTACTCTGAATCAGAGTCACACTCAGGACTCACTTGACACACATGCAGGCTCACTCTCAAGGAAGTTCACTCTCTAAGCAGACTGGCTCAGACTCGCACTCAAAGTCCATTTTCTGACTCACACAGAATCTCTGTGACAGACGACTCTCTGCTACAGATGACTCTCTGGACAGACAACACTCTGCAACACACGATTCTGCCAGAGGTACTGCGGCGGACGACTCTCTGCGACGGATGACTGTCTGCGACAGACAACTCTGCGAAGGACAATTCGGTGAGAAATACTGCGCCAGACAATTAAGGGTAAGAGACAGACTCCTCTCTCTGAGACAGACACTCTCTGTGAGAAAGACTCTCTCTCAGACAGGGTCTCTCTGAGACAGACTAACTACCTGAGACAGCCTCGTCTCTCTCTCAGACAGCCTCTCTCAGACAGTACTCTGAATCAGAGTCACACTCAGGACTCACTTGACACACATGCAGGCTCACTTTCAAGGAAGTTCACTCTCTAAGCAGACTAGCTCAGACTCGCACTCAAAGTTCATATTCTGACTCACACAGAAGCTCTGTGACAGATGACTCTCTGCTACAGACGACTGTCTGGACAGACAATACTCTGTGACATACGATTCTGCGAGATGTACTGTGAGAGACGACTGTGCGACAGACAATAATCTGCGAAGCACAATTCGGTGAGAAATACTGCACCACACAACTAAGAGTGACAGACAGGCTCTGTGAGACAGACTCCTCTCTCTCTGAGACAGACTTCTCTCTCTGAGACAGACTCCTCTCTCTGAGGCAGACACTCTCTGTGAGACAGACTCCCTCTGAGACAGTCTAACTCTCTGAGACAGCCTCCTCTCTCTGAGACGGCCTCTCTGAGACGGCCTCTCTGAGACGGCCTCTCTGAGACGGCCACTCTGAGACGGCCACTCTCAGACAGCCACTCTAACTCAGAGTCACACTCAGAACTCAATTGGGACACACGCAGGCTACTTTCAAGGAAGTTCACTCTCTAAGCAGACTGGCTCAGACTCGCACTCCAAGTTGATATTCTGACTCACACAGAATCCCTGTGACAGATGACTCTCTGCTACAGATGACTCTCTGGACAGACAACACTCTGCGACACGCGATTCTGCCAGTTGGTACTGCGACGAACGACGCTCTGCGACGGACGACCCTCTGCGACGGACCACTCTTCGAAGGACAATTCGGTGAGAGATACTGCAACAGACAATTGAGGGTGAGAGAAAGACTCTCTCGCTGAGACAGACTCCTCTCTCTGTAAGACAGACTCCTCTCTCTCTTAGACGGATTCTCTCTCTGAGAAATACTCCTTTCTGTCAGAGACAGCATCCCCCTCTGAGACAACCTCTCCCTCTGAGACAGTCTCTCACTCACAGTCACACTCAGAAGTCACTTGGGACATACGCAGGGCTCACTTTCAAGGAAGTTCACTCTCCAAGCAGACTGGCTCAGGCTCACACTCAAAGTACATTTTCCTGACTCACACAGAATCTCTGTGACAGATGACTCTCTTCTACAGATGACTCTCTGGACAGACAACACTTTGCGATGCACGATTCTGTGAGAGGTACTGTGACGGACGACTCTCTGCGAAGGACAACTCTCTGCGAAGGACAACTCTCTGCAACGGACAACTCTCTGCGAAGGACAACTCTCTGCGACGGACAACTCGGCGAGAGATACTGCGCAAAACAACTAAGGGTGAGAGAAAGACTCTCTGAGGCAGCCTCCTCCCTCTCTGAGACAGCCTCTCAGACAGACTCTCTCACACAGTACTCTGACTCAGAGTCACACTCAGGACTCAATTGGGACACACGCAGGCTCACTTTCAAGGAAGTTCACTCTCTAAGCAGACTAGCTCAGACTCGCACTCAAAGTTCATGTTCTGACTCACACAGAAGCTCTGTGACAGACGACTCTCTTCTACAGCTGACTCTCTGGACAGGCAACACTCTGCGACACACGATTATGCCAGAGGTACTGCAGTGGACGACTCTAACGCATCGGATGACTGTCTGAGACAGAGCGCTCCTGCGAAGGACAATTCGGTGAGAAATATCTGCGAAGCACAATTCGGTGAGAAATACTGCACCACACAACTAAGAGTGACAGACAGGCTCTGTGAGAACAGACTCCTCTCTCTCTGAGACAGAATCCTCTCTCTTTGAGACAGCCTCTCTCAGACAGCCTCTCTCAGTCAAAGTCACAGTCCAGAACTCACTGGGACATACGCAGGCTCACTTTCAAGGAAGTTCACTCTCTAAGCAGACTGGCTCAGACTCGCACTCCAAGTTGATATTCTGACTCACACAGAATCTCTGCAACAGACGACTCTCTGCTACAGTACGACTGTCTGGAGAGGCAACACTCTGCGAGACACAAATTCTGCGATAGGGTACTGTGATGGACGACTCTCTGCAACAGATGACTCTCTGCGAAGGACAATTTGGTGAGAGATACTGTGACAGACAAGTAAGCGTGAGAGACAGACTCTATGAGACAGGACACCTCTCTCTGTGAGACAGACACCTCTCTCTGAGAAAGATTCTCTCTCTGAAATGCACTCCTTCTTTCTCTGAGACGGGACTATCTGAGATGGAGACAGTGCAAAACTGAGCCAAAAACTCTGCAAAAACTCTGCAAAATCTGAGCCAAAATCTGAGCCAAAACCTCTGAAAAAACTCTGCAAAAACTATGCAAAACCTCTGCAAAAACTGAGCCAAAACCTCTGCAAAACCTCTGCAAAAACTAAGCCAAAAACTCTGCAAAAACTGAGCCGAGAACTGAGACAATAACTGAGCCAAAAACTCTGCAAAAACTCTGCAAAAACTCTGCAAAAACTGAGCCAAGAACTGAGCCAAAACCTCTGAAACCATCTGCAAAAAACCAGCCAAAAACTGAGACAAAAACTCTATAAACATTGACCAAAACCTCTGCAACACCTCTGCAAAAACAGAGCCAAAAACTCTGCAAAAACTGAGCCAAAAACTCTGCAAAACCTCAGCCAACAACTGAGTCAAAACCTCTGCAAAACCTGAGACAAAAACTGAGCCAAAAACTCTGCAAAACCTCAGCCAACAACTCAGCCAACAACTGAGTCAAAATCTCTGCAAAACCTCTGCAAAAACTGAGCCAAAACCTCTGCAAAAACTGAGCCAAAAACTGAGTCAAAATCTCTGCAAAACCTCTGCAAAAACTGAGCCAAAAACTGAGCCAAAACCTCTGCAAAAACTGAGAAAAAACCTCTGCAAAAACTCTGTCAAACACTGAGCCAAAACCTCTGTCAAACACTGAGCCAACAACTCTGCAAAGACTCTACAAACACTGAGCCAAAAACTCTGCAAAGACTCTGCAAACACTGAGCCAAAACCTCTACAACAACTGAGCCAACAACTCTACAAAACCTCAGCCAAAACCTCAGCCAACAACTCCGCAAAACCTCAGCCAACAACTGAGTCAAAATCTCGGCAAAACCTCTGCCAAAAACTGAGCAAAACCTCTGCAAAACTCTGTCAAACACTGAGCCAAAAACTCTGTCAAACACTGAGCCAAACCTCTGCAAAACACTGAGCCAAAACCTCTACAAGAACTGAGCCAAAACCTCTGCAAAAACTGAGCCAAAACCTCAGCCAAAAACTCTGCAAAAACCTCTGCAAAAACTGAGCCAAAAATCTCTGCAAAACCTCTGCAAAAACTGAGACAAAACCTCTGCAAAAAACTCTGCAAATCTGAGCCAAAACCTGTCAAACACTGAGCCAAAACCTGTCAAACACTGAGCCAAAAATTCTGCAAAGACTCTGCAAACACTGAGCCAAAACCTCTGCAAAAAAATGAGCCAAAACATCTGCAACTACTGAGCCAAAAACTAAGCCAAATACTGCGCAAAAACTGAGCCAAAACCTCTGCAAAAACTAAACCAAAACCTCTGCAAACACTGAGCCAAAACCTCTGCAAACACTGAGCCAAAACCTCTGCAAAACCTCAGCCAACAACTCTGCAAAACCTCAGCCAACAACTCTGCAAAACCTCAGCCAACAACTCTGCAAAACCTCAGCCAACAACTCTGCAAAACCTCAGCCAACAACTCAGCCAACAACTGAGCCAAAATCTCTGCAAAAACTGAGCCAAAAACTGAGTCAAAATCTCTGCAAAAACTGAGCCAAAAACTGAGTCAAAATCTCTGCAAAAACTCTGCAAAAACTGAGCCAAAAACTCTGCAAAAACTAAGCCAATACTGAGTCAAAAACTATGCAAAATCTCGGCAAAAACTGAGCCAAAACCTCTGCAAAACCTCTGTCAAACACTGAGCCAAAAACTCTGTCAAACACTGAGCCAAAACCTCTGCAAAAACTGAGCCAAAACCCTGTCAAACACTGAGCCAAAAACCCTGTCAAACACTGAGCCAAACCTCTGCAAAAAACTGAGCCAAAACATCTACAACTACTGAGCCAAAATCTAAGCCAAAAACTCTGCAAAAACTGAACCAACAACTGAGCCAAATACTCTGCAAAAACTGAGCCAAAAACTCTGCAAAATCCACTGCAAAAACTCTGCAAAAACTGAGCCAAAAACTCTGCAAAACCTGAGCCAAAAACTGAGCCAAAATCTCTGCAAAACCTCTGTCAAACACTGAGCCAAAACCTCTGTCAAACACTGAGCCAAAAACTCTGTCAAACACTGAGCCAAAAACTGAGCCAACAACTCTGCAAAACCTCAGCCAACAACTCTGCAAAACCTCAGCCAACAACTGAGTCAAAATCTCTGCAAAACCTCTGCAAAAACTCTGTCAAACACTGAGCCAAAACCTCTGTCAAACACTGAGCCAAAAATTCTGCAAAGACTCTGCAAACACTGAGCCAAAAACTCTACAACAACTGAGCCAACAACTCTACAAAACCTCAGCCAAAACCTCAGCCAACAACTGAGTCAAAATCTCTGCAAAACCTCTGCAAAAACTGAGCCAAAACCTCTGCAAAAACTCTGTCAAACACTGAGCCAAAACCTCTGCAAACACTGAGCCAAAACCTCTGTCAAACACTGAGCCAAAACCTCTGCAAAACCTCAGCCAAAACCTCAGCCAACAACTCTGCAAAACCTCAGCCAACAACTCTGCAAAACCTCAGCCAACAACTCTGCAAAACCTCAGCCAACAACTGAGTCAAAATCTCTGCAAAACCTCTGTCAAACACTGAGCCAAAACCTCTGTCAAACACTGAGCCAAAACCTCTGTCAAACACTGAGCCAAAAACTGAGCCAAAACCTCTGCAACTACTGAGCCAAAATCTAAGCCAAAAACTCTGCAAAAACTGAACCAACAACTGAGCCAAAAACTCTGCAAAAACTGAGCCAAAAACTCTGCAAAATCTCTGCAAAAAACTCTGCAAAAACTCTGCAAAAACTGAGCCAAAAACTCTGCAGAAACTGAGCAAAAAACTGAGCCAAACATTCTGCAAAAACTGAGCAAAGAACTGAGCCAAAAACTGAGCCAAAAACTCTGCAAAACCTGAGCCAAAAACTGAGCCAAAACCTCTGCAAAACCTCAGCCAAAAACTGAGCCAACAACTCTGCAAAACCTCAGCCAAAACCTCAGCCAACAACTCTGCAAAACCTCAGCCAACAACTGAGTCAAAATCTCTGCAAAACCTCTGCAAAAACTCTGTCAAACACTGAGCCAAAACCTCTGCAAAAAATAAGCCAACAACTCTGTCAAACACTGAGCCAAAACCTCTGCAAAAACTAAGCCAAAACCTCTGCAAAACCTCATCCAAAAACTCTGCAAAACCTGAGACAAAAAACTGAGCCAACAACTCTGCAAAACCTCAGCCAAAAACTGAGCCAAAAACTGAGCCAAAAACTCTGCAAAAACTCTTCAAAAACCTCTGCAAAAACTGAGCCAAAAACTCTGCAAAAACTGAGCCAAAAACTGAGCCAAAAGCTCTTCAAATCTCTTCAAAGACTTTCAAAAACTGAGCCAAAACCTCTGCAAAAACTGAGCCAAAACCTCTGCAAAAACTCTGCAAAAACTGAGCCAAAACCTCTGCAAACACTGAGCCAAAAACTCTGCAAAGACTCTGCAAACACTGAGCCAAAACCTCTACAACAACTGAGCCAATAACTCTACGAAACCTCAGCCAAAACCTCAGCCAACAACTCCGCAAAACCTCAGCCAACAACTGAGTCACAATCTCTGCAAAACCTCTGCAAAAACTGAGCTAAAACGTCTGCAAAACCTCTGTCAAACACTGAGCCAAAACCTCTGTCAAACACTGAGCCAAAAACTCTGCAAAGACTCTACAAACACTGAGCCAAAAACTTTGCAAAGACTCTGCAAACACTGAGCCAAACTCTGCAAAAACTCTGCAAACACTGAGCCAAAACCTCTGCAAATACTGAGCCAACAACTCTACAAAACCTCAGCCAAAACCTCAGCCAACAACTCCGCAAAACCTCAGCCAACAACTCTGCAAAACCTCAGCAACAACTCCGCAAAACCTCAGCCAACAACTGAGTCAAAATCTCTGCAAAACCTCTGCAAAAACTGAGCCAAAACCTCTGTCAAACACTGAGCCAAAAACTGAGCCAACAACTCTGCAAAACCTCAGCCAACAACTCTGCAAAACCTCAGCCAACAACTCTGCAAAACCTCAGCCAACAACTCTGCAAAACCTCAGCCAACACTGAGCCAAAACCTCTGTCAAACACTGAGCCAAAAACTGAGCCAACAACTCTGCAAAACCTCAGCCAACAACTCAGCCAACAACTGAGTCAAAATCTCTGCAAAACCTCTGCAAAACTGAGTCAAAAACTGTGCAAAAACTCTGTCAAACACTGAGCCAAAACCTCTGTCAAACACTGAGCCAAAAAACTCTGCCAAGACTCTGCAAACACTGAGCCAAAACCTCTGCAAAAAAAATGAGCCAAAACATCTGCAACTACTGAGCCAAAACCTAAGCCAAATACTCTGCAAAACCTGAGCCAAAAACTCTGTCAAAATCTGTAGAAAAACTCTGCAAACCTCTGCAAAAACTGAGCCAACAACTGAGCCAAAACCTCTGCAAAACCTCTGTCAAACACTGAGCCAAAACCTCTGTCAAACACTGAGCCAAAACCTCTGTCAAACACTGAGCCAAAACCTCTGCAAAAACTAAACCAAAACCTCTGTCAAACACTGAGCCAAAACCTCTGCAAAACCTCAGCCAAAACCTCAGCCAACAACTCTGCAAAACCTCAGCCAACAACTGAGTCAAAATCTCTGCAAAACCTCTGCAAAAACTGAGCCAAAACCTCTGCAAAAACTCTGTCAAACACTGAGCCAAAACCTCTGTCAAACACTGAGCCAAAAACTCTGCCAAGACTCTGAAACACTGAGCCAAAAACTCTGCCAACAACTCTGCAAAACCTCAGCCAAAACCTCAGCCAACAACTCCGCAAAACCTCAGCCAACGACTGAGTCAAAATCTCTGCAAAACCTCTACAAAAACTGAGCCAAAACCTCTGCAAAAACTCTGTCAAACACTGAGCCAAAACCTCTGTCAAACACTGAGCCAAAAACTCTGCAAAGACTCTGCAAACACTGAGCCAAAACCTCTGCAAAAAAATGAGCCAAAACATCTGCAACTACTGAGCCAAAAACTAAGCCAAATACTGCGCAAAAACTGAGCCAAAACCTCTGCAACATCTCTAGAAAAACTCTGCAAAACCTCTGCAAAAACTGAGCCAAAACCTCTGTCAAACACTGAGCCAAAACCTCTGCAAACACTGAGCCAAAAACATTGCAAAACCTCAGCCAACAACTCTGCAAAACCTCAGCCAACAACTCGGCAAAACCTCAGCCAACAACTCAGCCAAAAACTCTGCAAAACTGAGCCAACAACTCTGCAAAACCTCAGCCAACAACTCAGCCAATAACTGAGTCAAAAACTATGCAAAACCTCTGCAAAAACTGAGCCAAAACCTCTGCAAAAACTCTGCAAAAACTATGCAAAACCTCTGCAAAAACTAAGCCAACACTGAGTCAAAAACTATGCAAAATCTCTGCAAACACTGAGCCAAAACCTCTGCAAAAACTGAGCCAATAACTCTACGAAACCTCAGCCAAAACCTCAGCCAACAACTGAGTCAAAATCTCGGCAAAACCTCTGCAAAAACTGAGCCAAAACCTCTGTCAAACACTGAGCCAAAAAACCCTGTCAAACACTGAGCCAAACCTCTGCAAAAAACTGAGCCAAAACATCTACAACTACTGAGCCAAAATCTAAGCCAAAAACTCTGCAAAAACTGAGCCGAGAACTGAGCCAAAAAGTGATCCAAAACCTCTGCAAAAACTGAGCCAAAAACTCTGCAAAAACACTGCAAAAACCTCTGCAAAAACTGAGCCAAAAACTCTGCAAAAACTGAGCCAAACACTGAGCCAAAAACTCTGCAAATCTCTTCAAAATCTCTGCAAACACTGAGCCAAAACCTCTGCAAAATCTCTGCAAACACTGAGCCAAAACCTCTACAACAACTGAGCCAACAACTCTACAAAACCTCAGCCAAAACCTCAGCCAACAACTCTGCAAAACCTCAGCCAACAACTCAGCCAACAACTGAGTCAAAATCTCTGCAAAACCTCTGCAAAAACTGAGTCAAAACCTCTGCAAAACCTCTGTAAAAACTGAGCCAAAACCTCTGTCAAACACTGAGCCAAAACTCTGTCAAACACTGAGCCAAACCTCTGCAAAAAACTGAGGCCAAAAACATCTGCAACTACTGAGCCAAAATCTAGCCAAAACCTCTGCAAAAACTGAACCAACAACTGAGCCAAAAACTCTGCAAAAAACTGAGCCAAAACCTCTGCAAAAACTCTGCAACAGCTCTGCAAAAACTCTGTCAAACACTGAGCCAAAACCTCTGCAAACACTGAGCCAAAACCTCTGTCAAACACTGAGCCAAACCTCTGCAAAACCTCAGCCAAAACCTCGGCCAACAACTCTGCAAAACCTCAGCCAACAACTCTGCAAAACCTCAGCCAACAACTGAGCAAAAAAACTCTCAAACACTGAGCCAAAAACTGAGCCAACAACTCTGCAAAACCTCAGCCAACAACTGAGTCAAAATCTCTGCAAAACCTCTGCAAAAACAGAACCAAAACCTCTGCAAAAACTCTGTCAAACACTGAGCCAAAACCTCTGTCAAACACTGAGCCAAAAACTCTGCAAAGACTCTGCAAACACTGAGCCAAAACCTCTGCAACAACTGAGCCAACAACTCTGCAAAACCTCAGCCAACAACTCTGCAAAACCTCAGCCAAAAAATGAGTCAAAAATCTCTGCAAAACCTCTGCAAACACTGAGCCAAAACCTCTGCAAAAACTCTGTCAAACACTGAGCCAAAACCTCTGTCAAACACTGAGCCAAAAACTAAGCCAAAAACTCTGCAAACACTGAGCCAAAACCTCTGCAAAAAAATGAGCCAAAACATCTGCAACTACTGAGCCAAAAACTAAGCCAAATACTGCGCAAAAACTGAGCCAAAACCTCTGCAACATCTCTAGAAAAACTCTGAAAAAACTCTTGAAAAACTGAGCCAAACCTCTGCAAAACCTGAGCCAAAAACTGAGCCAAAACCTATGCAAAACCTCAGCCAACAACTCTGCAAAACCTCAGCCAATAACTCTGCAAAACCTCAACCAACTACTGAGCCAAAAACTCTCAAAGCCTGAGACAAAATCTAAGCCAACAACTCTGCAAAACCTCAGCCAACAACTGAGTCAAAATCTCTGCAAAACCTCTGCAAAAACTGAGAAAAAACCTCTGCAAAAACTCTGTCAAACACTGAGCCAAAAACTCTGTCAAACACTGAGCCAAAAACTCTGTCAAACACTGAGCCAAAAACTCGGCAAAAAACCGCTGCAAACCTCGGCAACAACTGAGCTAAAATCTAAGCCAAAACCTCTGCAAAAACTGAGCCGAGAACTGAGCCAAAAACTGAGCCAAAAACTCTGCAAAAACTCTGCAAAAACTCTGCAAAAACTGAGCCAAAACCTCTGCAAAAACTAAGCCAAAACCTCTGTCAAACACTGAGCCAACAACTCTGCAAAACCTCAGCCAACAACTCTGCAAATCCTGAGCCAACAACTCAGCCAACAACTCTGCAAAACCTCAGCCAACAACTCTGCAAAAACTGAGCCAAAAACTGTGCCAAAAACTCTGCAAAACCTCAGACAAAACCTCAGCCAACAACTCTGCAAAACCTCAGCCAACAACTCAGCCAACAACTGAGTCAAAATCTCTGCAAAACCTCTGCAAAAACTGAGCAAAACCTCTGCAAAAACACTGTCAAACACTGTGCCAAACCTCTGTCAAACACTGAGCCAAAAACTCTGCAAAGACTCTGCAAACACTGAGCCAAAACCTCTACAACAACTGAGCCAACAACTCTACGAAACCTCAGCCAAAACCTCAGCCAACAAATCCGCAAAACCTCAGCCAACAACTGAGTCACAATCTCTGCAAAACCTCTGCAAAAACTGAGCCAAAACCTCTGCAAAACCTCTGTCAAACACTAAGCCAAAACCTCTGTCAAACACTGAGCCAAAAACTCTGCAAAGACTCTACAAACACTGAGCCAAAAACTTTGCAAAGACTCTGCAAACACTGAGCCAAACTCTGCAAAGACTCTGCAAAGACTCTGCAAACACTGAGCCAAAACCTCTGCAAACACTGAGCCAAAACCTCTGCAAAACCTCAGCCAAAACCTCAGCCAACAACTCTGCAAAACCTCAGCCAACAACTCAGCCAACAACTGAGTCAAAATCTCTGCAAAATCTCTGTCAAACACTGGGCCAAAACCTCTGTCAAACACTGAGCCAAAAACTGAGCCAACAACTCTGCAAAACCTCAGCCAACAACTCTGCAAAACCTCAGCCAACAACTCTGCAAAACCTCAGCCAACAACTCTGCAAAACCTCACCGAACTACTGAGCCAAAAACTCTCAAAGCCTGAGACAAAAACTCAGCCAACAACTCTGCAAAACCTCAGCCAACAACTCTGCCAACAACTGAGTCAAAATCTTTGCAAAACCTCTGCAAAAACTCTATCAAACACTGAGCCAAAACCTCTGTCACACACTGAGCCAAAAACTCTGCCAAGACTCTGCAAACACTGAGCCAAAACCTCTACAACAACTGAGCCAATAACTCTACGAAATCTCAGCCAAAACCTCAGCCAACAACTCCGAAAACCTCAGCCAAAAACTGAGTGAAAATCTCCGCAAAACCTCTACAAAAACTGAGCCAAAACCTCTGCAAAAACTCTGTCAAACACTGAGCCAAAACCTCTGTCAAACACTGAGCCAAAAATTCTGCAAAGACTCTGCAAACACTGAGCCAAAAACTCTGTCAAACACTGAGCCAAAACCTCTGCAAACACTGAGCCAAAACATCTGCAACTACTGAGCCAAAAACTAAGCCAAATACTGCGCAAAAACTGAGCCAAAACCTCGGCAACATCTCTACAAAAAATCTGCAAAACCTCTGCAAACACTGAGCCAAAACCTCTGCAAACACTGAGCCAAAACCTCTGCAAACACTGAGCCAAAACCTCTGCAAAAAAATGAGCCAAAACATCTGCAACTACTGAGCCAAAAACTAAGCCAAATACTGCGCAAAAACTGAGCCAAAACCTCTGCAACATCTCTACAAAAAATCTGCAAAAACTCTGCAAACACTGAGCCAAAACCTCAGCCAACAACTCCGCAAAACCTGAGCCAACAACTCTGCAAAACCTCAGCCAATAACTGTGCAAAACCTCAGCCAACTACTGAGCCAAAAACTCTCAAAGCCTGAGACAAAAACTCAGCCAAAAAACTCTGCAAAACCTCAACCAATAACCAGCCAACAATGAGCCAAAATCTCTGCAAAACCTCTGCAAAAACTGAGCCAAAACTTGCAAAAACACTGTCAAACACTGAGCCAAATACCTCGTCAAACACTGGAGCCAAAACTCTGCAAGACTCTGAAAAA
>NW_022651063.1:0-24535 GCF_004027225.2 Strigops habroptila
ATGGAGCTTATGGGGGGGGCCATGTGGGGGGGACAGGGGGCATTTGGGGGTCTGGGTGGGACCATCGGGGTCCCATGATGTCATCAGTGGCAGGTGCTGCCTCCTTTATTAAAGCTTCTCCTCCCCCCCGGGGGTCACCCGGGGTCAGAGGTCACAGTGCACAGGTCAAAGGTCCCTGAGGAAGGTCACACCAAGATTTGGGGGGGGTCAAAGTGCAAAGGTCACACCCAAGAGGGGTCATGGGGGGGGTCTGAGGTCAAGGGTCAAAAGTGCTCAGCAGTGCGGAGGGCCCAGGGCAGGGTTAAAGGTCAAAGGGCAGCACCAAGGTGGCGCCCTGGGGGGGTCACCAGGAGGTCATGGAGGGGTCAAAGGGCACCAGAGGGCTCAGAGGTCACGAGAAGAGGTCAAAGGCCACGGGGGGGGCATGGCAGAGGTCAAAGGCCACCAGCAGAGGTCAGAGGTCACAGTGAAGGTCAGAGGTCACCAGCTGAGGTCAAGTAGAGGTCAAAGGCCACATCCAAGCTCAGGCACAGGTCGGGGGAGGGTCAAAGGTCAGGCCAGGAGGCAGCCGCGGGGGCGGGGAGGCCGGCGGGGGGGGGCGGGGCGCGGCGGGGGGGCGGGGCCAGCGCCGGGGGGGCGGAGCTGCGGGGGGAGGGGGATGGGCTCCCCCAGGAACAGCCCCTCCCCCCCCGAGGAGGAGGAGGAGGAAGAAGAGGTCGAAGGGCACCGGGGGCGGCCCCTCCCCCCCCCGCCACGGGCTGACCTCGGGTGACCCCCGGGGGGGGGAGGGGTCGCGGAAGGTGACGCGGGGGGAGGGGCCACGGAGGGGAGGGGGAGGAGGTGGGGGAGGGGGAGGGGGGGTGCTGGGGGCTGGGGGGGAGGGGCGGGGGGGGGCGGCGCCGAGTTCAGGCATCGAGTGTCGGTGCGGCCCCCCCCGGCGGAACCGGGGTGCCGAGCCTGGGGGGGGGAGCAGTGAGAACCAGTGACCCCCCAGTAACACCCAGTGAGCCCCCAGTAACCACAGGGTCCCCCAACCCCCCCCAACTGCCTCCCAGTGACCCCCAAGACCCCCCCAGTGACCCCTAATACCCCCCCAGTCCCCCAAAACTTTCCCAGTGCCCCCCAATAGCCACCAGTGCCCCCCACTACCCCCCCAGGCTTTCCGAGTGACCACCAAAACCCCCCCAGTGACCCCCAAAACCTTCCCAGTCCCCCCCAGTGACCCCCAAAACCCTCCCAGTGCCCCCCAATAGCCACCAGTGCCCCCCAAAACCTTCCCAGTGACCCCCAATAGCCACCAGTCCCCCCCAATACCCCCCCAGTTCCCCCCAGGCTTTCCCAGTGACCACCAAAACCCCCCCAGTGACCCCCAATACCCCCCCAGCCCCCCCCAGCGACCCCCAAAACCCTCCCAGTGACCCTCAATAGCCACCAGTACCCCCCAATACCCCCCCAGACCTTCCCAGTGACCCCCAATACCCTCCCAGTAACACCCAATACCCCCCAGTGACCCCCAAAACCCTCCCAGTGCCCCCCAATACCCCCCCAGTGACCCCCAAAACCCTTCCAGTGCCCCCCAATAGCCACCAGTGGCCCCCCCCACTACGCCCCCCAGTGCCTCCCAGCACCCCCCAACCCCCCCATCCCCATCCCCATCCCCACCCCCCCCCCCCTCACCAGGCGGGGGTCCCGCGGCCCCCCCCCCAGGAGCGGCGCGCGGGGGGGTCCCGCTGTGCCGGGGGGGGGTCCCGCTGGGCCCAGCAGAGGCGGGAGCAGAAGAGGCGCCCCCCCCCGCGGCAGGAAGGGCAGCCCCAGCAGGGGGCGCCCGCAGGCGGCGCAGCAGAAGCAGCCGGGCAGCGCGTGCCAGTGCTGCCCCCTATGGGTCATGTGCGGCTGGTCCGGCCCTATGGGGCAGACCCACAGCGAACCTATGGCACCCCCCCCGGACACCCCATTGCTGACACTGGGACCCCCCCCTAAACCCACCATGGGGACCCCCCCAGCATCACCTGAATCCCTCCTGGGGGCGCTTGAGGACCCCGTTGATAGCGCTGGGTCCCTTTTGGGACCCCTTAATCCACCCTGGGATCCCCTGGGGAACCCCTTGCTCCCCCTTGAGAACCCTTAATCCCCCTCGGGACACTTGGGGACCCCCTTGTTCCCCCTTGGATCCCCCCATTGATGCCCCTGGGACCCCCTGAACCCCATTGGAACCCACCTTGGAACCCCCCTTGATGCCCCTTGGGACCCCTGAATCCCCCTTTGGGACCCCCTTGAATTCCCTTGGGACCCCTGAATCCCATTGAAACCCCTCTGGGTTCCTCCTTGATGCCCCTTGAGACCCCTGAACCCCCCTTTGGATCCTCCCTGGAGACCCCCTTGAATTCCCTTGGGACCCCTGACCCCCACTGGAACCCCGCTGGGGACCCCCTTGATGCCCCTTAGGACCCCTGAACCCCCCTTGGAACCCCTTGATGCCCCTTGGGACCCCTGAACCCCCCTTGGGAACCCTGAACCCCCCTTGGACCCCCTTGGTACCCCCTTGATGCCCCTTGGGACCCCTGAACCCCCCTTGGGGACCCCCTTGATGCCTCTTGGACCCCTGAAACCCCCTTGGAACCCCCCTTGGACCCCCTTGATGCCCCTTGGGACCCCAGAACTTCCCTTGGGGACCCCCCTGATGCCCCTTGGGACCCCTGAACCCCCCTTGGGGACCCCCCTGATGCCCCTTGGGACCCCTGAACCCCCCTTGGAACCCCCCTTGGAACCCCTTGATGCCCCTTGGACCCCTGAAACCCCCTTGGAAGCCCCTGAAACCCCCTTGGAAGCCCCCTTGGACCCCACTGATGCCCCTTGGGACCCCCTTGATGCCCCTTGGGACCCCTGAACCCTCCTTGATGGCCCTGGGCCCCCCTTAATCCCCCTTATGACCCCTGAACCCCCCCCATTCCCCTCCCGGGCACACTTGGGGACCCCATTGGGGACCCTTGTTGCCAGGGGGTGCCGCTGGGACGCACCGATGTGGCCGGCGCAGGCGTCGCAGAGGTGGGTGTGCTGCGCCTGGTGGCAGGGGGGGCAATAGGCGCGGCCGTGGCGCAGGAGGTAGCGGCCCCCCCCCAGCGGCCCCTCGCACTCGAAGCAGCAGAAGTGCCCCAAGTGCCAGTGGCGGCCCTCGGCCTCGGTGCAGCGCGGGGCGAAGATGAGCTGCGGGGGGGGACACACGTATGTACCCCATAGGGGCAGTTACATACCCCTTAGGGGTAGTTATGTACCCCATAGGGGCAGTTACATACCCCTTAGGAGCAGTTATGTACCCCATAGGGGCAGTTACATACCCCTTGGGGTAGTTATGTACTGCATAGGCATAGTTATAAACCCTTTAGGGGTACTTATGTACCCCATAGAACCAATTATAAACGCTTTAGGGGTACTTATGTACCCCATAGGAGCAGTTATAAACCGTTTAGGGGCAATTATGTACCCCATAGGAGCAGTTATATATCCCATAGAGGTAGTTATATACCCCATAGCAGCAGTTATATACCCCATAGAAGCAGTTATATACCCCATAAGGGCAGTTAGCTACCCCATAGAAGCAAATACATACTCATAAGACCAAGTATGCACCCTACAAAGGCACGTATGTACCCGTTACAGCAGCTACGTATCTATAGAAGTACTTATATACCCCACAGGAACACCTATATACCCCATAGGGATAATTATATACTCCATAGGAACAGTTATATACCCCATAGGAGCAAATACGTACCCACAGCACTATGTATGTACCCTATAAGGGCATGTATGTACCCATCAGGGCAGTTATATACCTATAGAAGCACTTATGTACCCCCTAACGGCAGTTATATACCCCCTAGGACCAGTTATGTACACTTTAAGGGCAATTATGTATCCATACAAGCAGTTATATACGCCTTATGAGCATGTATGCACCCCTGAAAGTGATTATATATGTCATAGAGGCACCTATGTACCCATAGGAGCAGTTAGATACCCCATAGCGCAGTCATATATGCTTTAGGGGCAGTTATATCCCCCCTTTCCCCCTCATAAACCCCATTTCCACCCCTATAAACCCCATTTTCCCTCCATAAGCCCATTTCTCCCACCCCATAGGGACCCCCCAGCCCCATTTCCTCCCCCATAACCCCCATTTCCACCCCTATAAACCCCATTTCCACCCCATTACCCATTTCTCCCACCCCATAGGAACCCCCCAGCCCCATTTCCCCCCCATAAGCCCATTTCTCCCTCCCCATAGGAACCCCCCAGCCCCATTTCCCCCCCATAAGCCCATTTCTCCCACCCCATAGGAACCCCCCAGCCCCATTTCCCCCCCCATAAGCCCATTTCCCCCACCCCATAAGAACCCCCCAGCCCCATTTCCCCCCCCATAACCCCCATTTCCTCCCTATAACCCCCATTTCTCCCACTCTAAGCCCCTCTCCCACCCCATAGGGACCCCCCAGCCCCACTTCCACCCCTATAAACCCCATTTCCACCCCATTACCCATTTCTCCCACCCCATAGGAACCCCCCAGCCCTATTTCCCCCCCATAAGCCCATTTCTCCCACCCCATAGGGACCCCCTAGTCCCATTTCCACCCCCATAAGCCCATTTCCCCCACCCCATAGGAACCCCCCACCCCATTTCCCCCCCCATAAGCCCATTTCTCCCACCCCATAGGGACCCCCCAGCCCCATTTTCCCCCCCATAAGCCCATTTCCCCCACCCCATAGGAACCCCCCAGCCCCACTTCCACCCCTATAAACCCCATTTCCCCCCCATAACCCCCATTTTCCCCCTACAAACCCCATTTCACCCCCATAAACCCATTTCTCCCACCCCATAGGGACCCCCCCAGCCCCATTTCCCCCCCCATAATCCCATTTCCACTCCTATAAACCCCATTTCCACCCCATTACCCATTTCTCCCACCCCATAGGAACCCCCCAGCCCCATTTCCCCCCCCATAACCCCCATTTCCCCCCTATAACCCCCATTTCTCCCACTCTAAGCCCCTCTCCCACCCCATAGGAACCCCCCCAGCCCCATTTCCTCCCCCATAACCCCCTTTCCACCCCATTACCCATTTCCCCCACCCCATCGAAACCCCCAGCCCCATTTCCCCCCCCATAACCCCCATTTCCCCCCTATAACCCCCATTTCTCCCACTCTAAGCCCCTCTCCCACCCCCATACAGCTCCTCCCAGCCCCATAGCGCCCCCCCCAGCCCCATAGCGCCCCCCCACCTCATCGCAGGCCTGGCACCGGGGCCGCCGGGTCTCGGCGTGGTGCCTCCCGCAGTAGATGCGTCCGTCTTGGTAGAAGTAGATGAGGTCGACCAGTAACTCCCCGCACTGGGAGCACTGGAAGCACTGGGGGTGCCAACAGGCGCCGTGCCCCGCGCGCCCCGCGAACACCGCCATGTCCCCCCCCGCGATGCGCCGGCCACACTGCGGGGACACGGGTCACGCATGGGGGGGGGGGACACCCCCAAACCCAGGGGTCCCCTTGGAAGGGGTTGGGGTGGTTTTGGGGTGGTTTTGGGTGATTTGGGGATGGTTTGGGGGTGTTTTAGGGGGGGGTTGGGTGGTTTTTGGGGTGCTTTGGGGGGGTTTTAGGTGTTTTGGGGTGGTTTTGGGTGTTTTGGGGTGGTTTTGGGATGGGTTTGAGTGCTTTTTGGGGTGCTTCGCGGTAGTTTTCAGAGGGTTTTAGAGTGGTTTTGGGGGGGTTGGGCAGGTTTGGGGTGTTTCAGAGTGCTTTGGGGGTGTTCCAGGGTATTTTAGGGTATGACAAGATGGTTTTGGGGTGTCTTGGGGGTGTTTCACAGTGGTTTCGGAGCGTCCTGCAGCTGTTTTGGGGTGTTTCACAGTGGTTTTGGGGTGTTTTAGGGTGTGCTCGAGGTGTTTCCAGGTCTTTTAGGGTGTTCTGGGGTGTTTGAAAGGTGTTTCAGGGTGTTTTGGGGTGGTTAATGGTGTTTTGGGGGTGTTTCAGGGGGATTTTAGGGTGTTTAATGGTGTTTTGGGTTGTTTCAGGCTGTTTCGGGGTGTTTCAGTGTGGTTTTGGGGTGCTTCAGAGTGTTTAATGGTGTTTTGGGTTGTTTTGGGCTGGTTTTGGGGTGTTGCAGGGTGTTTTGGGGGTGTTTTGGGGTGGTTTTGGGGTGGTTTTGGGGTGTTTCAGGGTGTTTTTGGGGTGTTTTTGGGGTGTTTCAGGCTGTTTCTGGGGTATTTCAGGGTGGTTTTGGGGTGTTTTGGGGTGTTTCAGGGTGTTTAATGGTGTTTCAGGTTGTTTTGGGCTGGTTTTGGGTTGTTTCAGGGTGTTTTTGGGGTGTTTTGGGCATTTTTGGGGTGTTTCAGGGTGATTTTGAGGTGCTTTGGGGTGTTTGGGGCATTTTCGGGGTGTTTCAGGGTGGTTTTGGGTGTTTCAGGGTGTTTAATGGTGTTTTGGGTTGTTTTGGGCTGGTTTTGGGGTGTTTCAGGGTGGTTTTGGGGTGTTTCAGGGTGTTTTGGGGTGCTTTTGGGGTGTTCCGGGGTGTTTCCAGGTACCTGCCGGCAGCTGGCACCGGTGATGGTGAGGGGGAAGGGTCTGGCACAGCCTCGCCCCAGGTTCTCCCTCTTGCGCTGCCGGGCGAAGAGCTGCAGCTCCCGGCGCTCCGCATCGCCCAGTGACGAGCAGTACTGGGGCTGGGGGGGGACACACAGCGATGGAGGGGGGGGTCACGGGGTGCAGCACCCAAAACACCCCCTCAAACACCCGAAAACACCCCTGAAACACCCCAAAATGCACCAAAACACCCCCCAAACACCCCAAATTACCCCTTAAAGCCCCCAACCCCCTTTAACCCTCTGAACCCCCTAAACCCCTCAAGCCCCCCCAAACCCTCTGAACCCCCTTCAAGGCCCCCCCAACTCCCTTGACTCCCCCAGCCCCCCAAACCCTCTCTCCCCCCAGCCCCCTCCTTCAACCCCCCATCCCCAAAACCCCTTGAACCCCCCAAAAGCCCTGCCCCCCCCAGCCCCTTAAAGCCCCCAACTCCCTTTAACCCTCTGAGCCCCCCAAACCCCTCAAGCCCCCCCAAACCCTCCAACACCCCCTTGACTCCCCCAGCCTCCCAAACCCTCTCTACCCCCCAGCCCCCTCCTTCAACCCCCCATCCCCAAAACCCCTTGAACCCCCCAAAGCCCCTGACCCCCCCCAGCCCCCCAGGGTCACCTCGGAGTCGTGGGGGGGCAGCTGGTGCAGGAGCTGCCGCCGCCGGTGCCGCTCCCCGGGGCTGTTCACGTACGGGACCTTGTCCTCGGGCAGGCATCGGAAGAACTGGGATACCTGGGGGCGGGGCTTAGTGGGGAGGGGCTCAAGGGGGCGGGGCGTAAGGGGGTGGGGCCCCAATATGGGGCGGGGCTATGGGGGGGGTGTCCCCCAAAGGGGCTGGGCTGGGGCAAGGAGCTCTATGGGGAAGGGTTGGAGAAGGGGGCGGGGCTTGGAGGGGGTGGGCGGGGCTTGGAGCAGGGGCGGGGCCTGGAGGGAGTGGGCGGGGCTTAGCCCTATGGACAGGGCCTGAAGTGGTGGGCGGAGCTTGAAGCAAGGGGCAGGGCTTGGAGGGGGTGGGCGGGGCTTGGAGGGGGTGGGTGGTCAGGGCTTCATTGGGGGGGTCCCCACAAGCGGTGGCTTTTGGGGTGCCATGAAGGGGGTCAGGGTTACATGGAGGATCCCCACAATGGTGGCTTTGGGGGGGTCCTGAAGGGGGTCAAGGTTACATGAGGGGGCCCCACAAGTGGTGGGTTTGGGGGGGCCCCACAAGGGGTGGCTTTGGGGGTGCCCTGAAGTGGGTCAAGGTTACATGGGGAGGCCCCACAAGTGCTAGGTTTGGGGGGGCCCTGAAGGGGATCAGGGTTATATGGGGGGGACCCACAAGGGGTGCATTTGGGGGAGCCCCACAAGTGGTGGGTTTGGGGGGGCCCTGAAGGGGGTCAGGGTACATGGGGGGGCCCCACAAGTGGTGGGTTTGGGGAGTCTCTCAAGGGGACCAAGGTTATATGGGGGGGCCCCACAAGTGATGGGTTTGGGGGGGGCCCTGAATGGGGTCAGGGTTACATGGGTGGGCCCTACAAGTGGTGGGTTTGGGGGGCCCTCAAGGGGGTCAGGGTTAGATGGGGGGGCCCCACAAGTGGTGGGTTTGGGGGGACCCTGAAGAGGGTCAGGGCTTCATTGGGGGGGTCCCCACAAGCGCTGTGGTTTGGGGGTGCCCATGGGGGGGGGGGTGGTGTTTGTTACCTGCTCAGGCTTGAGGCCGGGGGGGGCCCAAGCGAACTCCTCGGGGGCGCACCCCGAATCATCATCAGATGTGGGGTGCGGGTGGAAATCGGCCACGAGGCGCCACGTCACCAGCTCCAGGTCTGGGGGGGCCCCCCCCGGCGCCGTGCTCCCCCCGCGGGCACTTGCAGTGCTGACAGATCTTCCTATGGGGGGGAAGAACATGATAAGGGGGGGGGGACACACACGACACCCCAAAATCAAACCAACCCCCCCCATTCACCTCCATCCGTGCACGAGGAAGCCGGGACACTGGTCCCCGCAGGCCTGGCAGGGTTGGCCCCGGTCGGGGTCCTCGGTCTCGGAGGCCTAAAGGGGGGGACACAGGGTTAGAGGGGGGGGGGCACCCCTAAATCATCGTCATGGGGGGGGGGCTGGGGCAGCCCTAGAGGTGGAAGAGGGGCTGGAATGGGAGTTTGGGGGGGGGTTACGGGTGGGGGGCCCACCAAAAGGGTGCCCCATAGACACCCCCCCCCAGCACTCATCTGCCCCACAGACCTCCTTTAACTGCACTATAGCCCCCCCATGGCCTCCTTAGAGCCCCCTCCTGCCCCATAGATGCCCTTTACCTGCCCTATCGTCCCCCCATGGCCTCCTTACCACCCCTCCTGCCCCATAGAGCCCTTCTCAGAGCCCCCTCCTGCCCCATAGATGCCCTTTACCTGCCCTATAGCCCCCCCAGAGCCTCCTTACAGCCCACTCCTGCCCCATAGACCCCCTCTACCTGCCCTATAGCCCCCCCATGGCCTCCTTAGAGCTCCCTCCTGCCCCATAGAGCCCTTCTCAGAGCCCCCTCCTGCCCCATAGATGCCCTTTACCTGCCCTATAGCCCCCCCAGAGCCTCCTTACAGCCCACTCCTGCCCCATAGACCCCCTCTACCTGCCCTATAGCCCCCCCATGGCCTCCTTAGAGCTCCCTCCTGCCCCATAGAGCCCTTCTCAGAGCCCCCTCCTGCCCCATAGACGCCCTTTACCTGCCCCATACCCCCCCCATGGCCTCCTTACAGCCCCCTCCTGCCCCATAGACCCCCCCCACTGCCCTATAGCCACCCCATGGCCTCCTTACCACCCCTCCTGCCCCACAGACCCCCCCCACTGCCCTATAGCCCCCCCATGGCCTCCTTACCACCCATCCTGCCCCCAGACCCCCTTCCACTGCCCTGTATCCCCCCATAGCCTCCTTACAGCCCCCTCCTGCCCCATAGAGCCCTTCTCAGAACACCCTCCTGCCCTATAGCTCCCCCCAGAGCCTCACCTGCCCCACCTCTACCTGCCCTATATCTCCTCCATGGCCTCCTTAGAGCCCCCTCCTGACCCATAGACGCCCTTCACCAGCCCTATAGCCCCCCCATGGCCTCCTTACCGCCCCCTCCTGCCCCATAGAGCTCTTCTCAGAGCCCCCTCCTGCCCTATAGCTCCCCTCAGAGCCTCACCTGCCCCATATACCCCTTCGCCTGCCCTATAGCCCCCCCATGGCCTCCTTACAGCCCCCTCCTGCCCCATAGCCCCTCCCCAGAGCCTCATCTGCCCCAGAGACCTCCCCAACCTGCCCTATAGGCCCCCTATGGCCTCCTTACCACTCCTCCTGCCCCATAGAGCCCTCCTCAGAGCCCCCTCCCGCCCCATAGACGCCCTTTACCCGCCCCACAGCCCCCCCATGGCCTCCTTCCAGCCCCCTCACTGCCCCACAGCCCCCCCCCATGGCCTCCCCCCTCACGGATCGCGCCGATCGCCGCCGCCGGGACCCGCGGGTGAACATGGCCGCCACTGGCCACGCCTCCTACGTCAGCCACGCCCCCACGTCAGCCACGCCCCCTCCCTTGGCCACGCCCCTTCCATTGGCCACGCCCCCTCACGGTCAACCCCCTCCGAGCACCGACCACTCTCGCCTGGCCCCGCCCCTAGAGCTGTCAATCAAGCACTAGCCCCGCCCACACCTACTCTGGCCACGCCCACCCTCGGCTCCGCCCCCTTCTTAAAGGGCCAGGGGCGTCGTGCTTAGGGGGGTGGGATAAAGGAGGAGGAATGGGGGGTTTGGGGGGGTGACACCCCAACATTGAGCCCCATGGGGAGGCTGTGGGGGGAGGAGCCTCTGGTGTGAGGCCACGCCCCCCCCGCATGCTCCACCCCCCCACCCCGGGGCCTTATCTGGGTTTGGGGTGTGGGGGGGCCCCAGTGCTGGTTGTTCGTCCTCAGTGCAGGTCAACAGGTCTGTGGGGCTGGGGACCCCCAAGTGGGGTGTGAAGTGTGGGGTGCGGTGGGGATGGATGCCTGGGGGGGGGTTGGGGACCCCCAAGTGGCTTGTGGGGGGGAAGATCTATGGGTTGGGGTGTGGGGGGTTGATCTATGGGTTGGGGTATATTGGGGGATGACCTATGGGTAAGGGGGGGGCTGATCTATGGGTCAGTGGGGGGGCTCATCTATGGGTCAGAGTGTGTGGGGATGATCTATAGGTCAGGGACTCATCTATGGATCAGGATTGGGGGGGCTGATCTATGGGGGTCAGGGTATGCGGCAGTGTTGATCTATGGTTCAGTGGGGGGGTTCATCTACAGGTCAATGGGGGGGTTGATCTATAGGTCGGGGGGATGATCTATGGGTCATGGGGGGGGCTGATCTGCTGGTCAGGGGGGGGCTGATCTATGGGTCACAGTGTGGGGGGGCTGATCTATGGGTCAGAGTATGTGACGGGTTGATCTATAGGTCAGAGCGTGTGGGGCTGATCTATGGGTCCCTCTGTGTCCCCCCCCCCGCCCTGTGAATGGGTGCGGCCAACGCCGGGTGTTGGGCACTGATAAGGGTCAGGGTGGGGGGGGGCCCCACACCCGCCCCGTGGGCCCCCCAAAACAGGGCCCGGGAGCCGCTGATATGGGGGGTGTGGGGCAGGTTGTGGGGCAGGTTGGGGGGGTGTGGGGCAGGTTATGGGGCAGGTTATGGGGTGGGGCTATGAGGCAGGTTGTGGGGCAGGTTGGGGGGGTGTGGGGCAGGTTATGGGGCAGGTTATGGGGTGGGGCTATGAGGCAGGTTGTGGGGCAGGTTGGGGGGGTGTGGGGCAGGTTATGGGGCAGGTTATGGGGTGCTGCCCCCTAACCCTTCCCTTGCCCCATAGCACTATGGCCGCCCTATTGCGCTGCCCCATCTTGGCCCGGCACCCCTGGTTGGCCCGAGCCTTCGCAACCGCCCCCCCCCGGCCCCATCCAGGTACGTTTGGGGGGACCCCCCCCAAAATCATCATCTATGGGGTGCAATGGGGTGTATTTGGGGTGCAATGGGGGGGGTATATGGGGTGCAATGGGGTACATTGGGGTGCAATGGGTGGTTTTGGGGTGCAATGGGGTGTATTTTGGGGTGCACTGGGGGTTTTGGGGTGCAATGGGTGAGTTACGGGGTGCAATGGGGTACATTGGGGTGGAATGGGGGTATATGGGGTGCAATAGGGTACATTGGGGTGCAATGGGGGGGTTAGGGTGCAATGGGGTGTATTTTGGGGTGCAATGGGGTGGTTTTGGGGCGCAATGGGTGGTTTTGGGGTGCAATGGGGTGGTTTTGGGGTGCAATGGGGGGGTTTGGGGTGCAATGGGGGGTATATGGGGTGCAATGGGGGGGTTTAGGGTGCAATGGGGTGTATTTTGGGGTGCAATGGGGTGGTTTTGGGGCGCAGTGGGTGGGTTTGGGGTGCAATGGGGTGTATTTTGGGGTGCAATGGGGGTATATGGGGTGCAATGGGTGAGTTATGGGGTGCAATGGGGTACATTGGGGTGGAATGGGGGGTATATGGGGTGCAATGGGTGGGTTATGGGGTGTATCTGACCCCTCCTCCGTTGCAGGTGACCCCTCCCGGGGCTCCCATTGCCCCTTCATGGAGCTGGAGGGGGACCCCCCGTTCGTCCAACGCGCCCCCCCTGAGGTGCAGGAGGACGTGACCCCCCCCGAGACAGGTAACGGGGTTCGGGGGGACCCCCCCTCAACACCCCGCTTTGGGGGACCCCCGGAAGTGACGTTCCCCCCCACTCAGCCCCCATGGATTGGCTGATGGAGCTGATGGAGACCCCCGAGGAGGCCCCCCCCGAGAGGGCGCTGGAGGAGAACCTGCCCGGTGAGGGGCTATGGGGGCTATGGGGGGCTATAGGGGGTCTATAGGGGGGTATAGGGTCTATATGGGGGAGCTATGGGGGGATATAGAAGGATTTGGGGGTGTATAGAGTCTATATGGGGGGGCTATGCAGGGATATAGGGGGATTTGGGGGGTATAGAGTCTATATGGGGGGGCTATGGGGGGCTATGAGGGTATATAGGGGAGTTTGGAAGGATATAGAGTATACATAGGGGGGTTATGGGGGTATATAGGGGGGCTTGGGGGCTATAGGGTCTATATGGGGGTGCTGGGGGGGTCTTTTGGGGGGCTATGGGGCTGTATAGGGTGTTGGGGGGAGTATAGAGTCTATATGGGGAGTCTGGGGGTGTTTTTGGGGGGCTATGGGGGGCCATGGGGGGGGTTGGGGTGTGTTTGGGGGGTGTTTGGGGTGCATTGGGCTTGTCCCCCCCTCCCAACTGACCTCCCGTCCGGCAGAGGGCGCGTTCCCGTACGCGGCGCTGCTGGAGGCGCGCCTGGCCGCTCTGCGCCGCACGCACAGCTACCGAGTGTTCACGGCCGTGCGGCGCCGGGCGGACGCGCCGCCCCTGGGGCTCAGCGGCGCCCCCCCGCGGGCGCTGCAGGTCTGGTGCTCCAACGACTACCTGGGGCTGAGCCGGCACCCGGCCGTGCTGCGGGCCGCCAGGTGAGACAGGGGAGTCACTGCACCCCAATGCGCCCCAATGCACCCCCAATGTACCCCAATGTACCCCCCAATGCACCCCAGTGCACCCCAAACCTGGGGCTGAGCTGGCACCCAGCCGTGCTGCGGGCTGCCAGGTGAGACAGGGGGGTCACTGCACCCCAGTGTACCCCAATGCACCCCAACAGGCCCCAGTGCACCCCAATGCACCCCAATGTACCCCCCAATGCACCCCAGTGCACCCCAAGCCTGGGGCTGAGCCGGCACCCGGCCGTGCTGCGGGCCGCCAGGTGAGACAGGGGGGTCACTGCACCCCAATGTGCCCCAATAGGCCCCAGTGCACCCCAATGCACCCCAGTGCACCCCAATGCACCCCTAATGTGCCCCAATGTACCCCTAATGTACCCCAATGGGCACCTAATGTACCCCAATGCACCCCAGGCCTGGGGCTGAGCTGGCACCCGGCCATGCTGCGGGCCGCCAGGTGAGACGGGGGGGTCACTGCACCCCAGTGTGCCCCAATGCACCCCAATGCACTCCCAATGTACCCCAATGCACCCCAATGCACCCCAATGCACCCCAAACCTGGGGCTGAGCCAGCACCTGCCCGTGCTGCGGGCTGCCAGGTGAGACAGGGGGGTCACTGCACCCCAGTGTACCCCAATGCACCCCAACAGGCCCCAGTGCACCCCAATGTACCCCTAATGTACCGCAATAGGCCCCAGTGCACCCCAATGCACCCCTAATGTACACCAACGTACCCCTAATGTACCCCGATGGGCCCCAATGCACCCCAAACCTGGGGCTGAGCTGGCACCCGGCTGTGCTGTGGGCGGCCAGGTGAGACATGGGGGTCAGTGTACCCTAATGTACCCCAATGCACCCCAATGTAGCTCAATGTGCCCCAATGTACCCCCCAATGTGCCCCAATGCACCCCAGTGGGCCCCAATGTACCCCCAATGCACGCGTAATGTGCCCCAATAGGCCCCAATACACCCCCAATGGCCCCAGTGCACCCCAATGCACCCCAGTGTACCCCAATGTACCCCAATGTAGCCCCACTGCATCCCACTCTGTCCCCCCATTGCCCCCCATCGCCCCTGGTCCCCCCCATTGCTGCTGTCACCCCATAGCCCCCATCACCCCCATCGCCCTCATTGCCCTCATTGCCCCATTGCCCCATCACCCCCATTGCCCCATTCCCCCCATTGCCCCATCACCCCCATCACCCCCATCCCCCCCATCCCCCCCCCCGCCCCCACCGCCGCCGCTGTCTCCCATGGGTGCTGTCTGCGCAGGGCGGCGCTGGGCGCGCACGGGCTGGGCTCGGGGGGCACCCGCAACATCGGGGGGACGTCGCCGCTGCACGAGGCGCTGGAGCGGGCGCTGGCGCGGCTGCACCGGCAGCCCCGGGCGCTGCTCTTCGGCTCCTGCTTCAGCGCCAACGACACGGCGCTGGCCACGCTGCTGCGGGCGCTGCCAGGTACCGGGGGGGGGCACCCCCAGAGCTCATGGGGGCCTCAAGGAGCCGCCTGGCCCCCCTAGAAATCCTCCTGGGAAGCCTAAAATCCTTCGGGGGGTCCCTCAAAACCCTCCTGAGACCCCCAAAACCTTCCAGAGACCCCCCCAAAACCTCTTGAGGAACCCCAAAACCCCCCTGAGACCCCCAAAACCCTCTTGAGACCCCCCCCCAAACCCCTCGAGGAACCCACAAACCTCTTGAGAACCCCCAAATCCTTCCTGAGACCCCCCCAAAACCCTCCTGAGCCCTCCTAAAACCCTCTTGAGACCCCCCCAAAACCTCTTCAGGAACCCCAAAACCCTTCTGAGTCCCCCCAAAACCCTCCTGAGACCCCCCAAAACCCTCCTGAGACCTCCCCAAAAACTCTTGAGGAACCCCAAAACCTTCCTGAGCCCCCCCCCCAAACCTCTTGAGGACCCCCAAAACCCTCCTGAGCCCCCCCAAAACCCTCTTGAGACCCCCCCAAAACCCCTTGAGGAACCCACAAACCTCTTGAAGAACCCCAAAACCTCTTGAGGACCCCAAAACCCCCCTGAGCCCCCCCAAAACACCTTGAGACCCCCCCCAAACCTCTTGAGGAACCCCAAAACCCCCCTGAGCCCCCCCAAAGCCCTCCTGAGCCCCCCTAAAACGCCCCCAAAACCTCTTGAGGAACCCCAAAACCTCCCTGAGCCCCCCCAAAGCTTCTTAAGGAACCCCAAAACCCCCCTGAGGCCCGCCAAAACCCCTTGAGGAACCCCAAAACACTCCTGAGACCCTCCAAAAACCCTCCTGAGGCCCCCAGACCCCCCCCAAAACCTGTTGAGGAACCCCAAAACCCCCCTGAGTTCCCCCCAAACCTCTTGAGGAACCCCAAAACCTTCCTGAAGAACCCCCCAAAACCCCCCTAAGCCCCCCCAAACCCCTTGAGACCCCCCCAAAACCTCTTGAGGAACCCCAAAACCCCCCTGAGACCCCCAAAACCTCTTGAGGAACCCCAAAACCCTCCTGAGACCCCCCAAAACCCCTTGAGTCCCCCCCCAAACCTCTTGAGGAACCCCAAAACCCCCCTGAGACCCCCCCAAAACCTCTTGAGGAACCCCAAAACCCTCCTGAGACCCCCCAAAACCCTCCTGTCCTCCCCCCAAAACCTCTTGAGGAACCCCAAAACCCCCCTGACCCCCCCCAAAACCCCCCTAAGCCCCCCCAAAACCTCTTGAGACCCCCCCAAAACCTCTTGAGGACCCCAAAACCCTCCTGAGGAACCCCCCAAAACCCTCCTGAGACCCCCCAAAACCTCTTTAGGAACCCCACAACCTCTTGAGGAACCCCAAAACCCCCCTGATCCCCCCCCAAACCCCCCTAAGCCCCTCCAAAACCCCTCGAGACCCCCCCCAACCCCTCCCTCTTCCCTCCTCGGGGCGGTCTCCGGAGGGCCGGGGGGTGCCGGGGGTGTGAGGGCTGCCGGGGGGTGCTGGGGGTGCCGGGGGGGTGCTCGGGGGGTTCCGGGGGGGTACCGGGGGGTGCCGGGGGGGTTCCGGGGGGTGCCGGGGGCTGCCGGGGGGTACCTGGGGTGCGGGGGCTGCCGGGGGGTGCGGGGGGGGTGCCGGGGGGTGCCGGGGGGTGCCGGGGGATGCCGGGAGGTGCCGGGGGGTGCCGAGGGGGTGCTCGGGGGGTGCCGGGGGGGTGCCGGGGGTACCGGGGGATGCTCGGGGGGTGCCGGGGGGTGCCGGGGGGGTTCCGGGGTGGTGCCGGGGGGTGCTGGGGGGTGCCGGGGGGGTGCCGGGGGGTTCCGGGGTGGTGCCGGGGGGTGCTGGGGGGTGCCGGGGGGTGCTGGGGGGTGCTGGGGGGGTGCCGGGGGGTGCTGGGGGGTGCCGGGGGGGTGCCAGGGGGTGCCGGGGGGGTGCTCGGGGGGGTGCCGGGGGATGCCGGGGGGTGCTCGGGGGGGTGCCGGGGGGTGCCGGGGGGGTTCCGGGGGTACCGGGGGGTACCGGGGGTATGCCGGGGGGTGCCGGGCGGTGCCGGGGTGTGCTGGGGGTACCGGGGTTGCCGGGTGGTGCCGGGAGGTGCCGGGGGGTGCCGGGAGGTGCCGGGGGGTGCCGGGGGGGTACCGGGGGGGTGCTGGGGGGGTGCTGGGGGTGCCGGGGTGCCCCCCCCCACGCCGCGGGGCCCCCCCCCCCCCGCAGGGTGCGAGGTGTTCTCGGACGCGGGGAACCACGCGTCCATGATCCAGGGCATCCTGCGCGCGCGCGGCCCCCGCCACATCTTCCGCCACAACGACCCCCAGCACCTGCAGGAGCTGCTGGCGCGGAGCCCCCCCGGCACCCCCAAAATCGTGGCCTTCGAGTCCGTCCATTCCATGGATGGTGAGTGGGGGCACCCCGGAACGAGCAGCCGGGGAACCCCCAAACCCGCCTGAGGTACCCCAAAACCTGCCTGAGGTACCCCCAAACCTGCCTGAGGTACCCCAAAACCTCCCAAATCCCCCCAAACCCGCCTGAGGTACCCCCAAACCTCATGAGATGCCCCAAAACCTCCTGAGATACCCCCAAACCCACCTGAGATACCCCAAAACCCTCCTGAGATACCCCCAAACCCGCCTGAGGTACCCTCAAACCTCCCAAATCCCCCCAAACCCGCCTGAGGCACCCCCAAACCTCATGAGATGCCCCAAAACCCACCTGAGATACCCCTAAACCTCCCAAATCCCCCCAAACCCACCTGAGGTACCCCCAAACCTCATGAGATACCCCCAAACCTCATGAGATACCCCCAAACCCACCTGAGGTACCCCCAAACCTCATGAGATGCTCCCAACCCCACCTGAGGTACCCCAAAACCCACCTGAGGTACCCCAAAACCTCCTGAGGAACCCCCAAATCTCACGAGATACCCCCAAACCCCCTCATATTCCCCCATATGCCCCCCAAACTCCTCCCAAATCCCCCCATCACCCCAATATCACCCCATATCCCCCCATAAACCCTCCAATATCCCCCCATAACCCCCCATATCCCCCCAATACCCCTTCATATTCCCCCATAACCCCCAATATCCCCACGTAACTCCCCCATAATCCCTCCACATCCCCCCATAACCCCCCATATCCCCCTTTATAACCCCCATAACCCCCCATAACCCCCCATAAACCCCCCATATCCCCCCATAACCCGCCAGTATCTCCCCATACTCCCCCTATACCCCCTTCTATCCGCCACTATCACCCCATATCCCCCAATTTCCCCCCATAACCCCCCACATCCCCCATAACCCCCCCATAACCCCCCATAGCCCCCCATATTCCCCCATAGCCCCCCATATCCCCTCCTATCCCCCATAACCCCACCATAACCCTCCATAACCCCCCCATATCCCCCCATAACCCCCCATAGGCCCCCATAACCGCCCCATAGCCCCCCGTATTCCCCCATAACCCCCTCATATCCCCCCCATATCCCCCCATAACCCCCCAATATCCCCCCATAACCCCCCGTATCCCCATCTCCCCCCATAAACCCCCCACAGACCCCTCCATATCCCCCCATAAACCCCCCATATCCCCCCACATCCCCCCATAACCCCCCCATAACCCTCTATAAACCCCCCCACATCCCCCCATATCCCCCCATAAACCCCCCATATCCCCCCACATCCCCCCATAACCCCCCCGTAACCCCCTATAACTCCCCCATAACCCCCCATAACCCTCCATAAACCCCCCCACATCCCCCCATAACCCCCCATAACCCCCCCATATCCCCCCATAAACCCCATAACCCCCCATAACCCCCCCACATCCCCCCATAACCCCCATAGCCCCCCATATCCCCCCACAACCCCCCCATAACCCTCCATAAACCCCCCACATCCCCCCATAACCCCCCATAGCCCCCCCATAACCCCCCATATCCCCCCATAACCCCCCATAACCCCCAAAATTCACCCATAACCCCCCCATATCCCCCCATAACCCCCCCATAACCCCCCCATAACCCCCATAACCCTCCATAAACCCCCCCACATCCCCCCATAACCCCCCATAACCCCCCCACATCCCCCCATAACCCCCCATAGCCCCCCATATCCCCCCACAACCCCCCCATAACCCTCCATAAACCCCCCCACATCCCCCCATAACCCCCCATAATCCCCCCATATCCCCCCATATCCCCCCATAAACCCCCCATAACCCCCCCACATCCCCCCATAATCCCCCATATCCCCCCACAACCCCCCCCATAACCCTCCATAAACCCCCCACATCCCCCATATCCCCCCATATCCCCCCACATCCCCCCCATATCCCCTCATAACCCCCCATAGCCCCCCAAAACCCCCCCATATCCCCCCATAACCCCCATAACCCCCCATATCCCCCCATATCCCCCCATAACCCTCCATAACCCCCCCAATACCCCCCATATCCCCCCATAACCCCCCACATCCCCCCATAACCCCCATAACCCTCCATAAACCCCCCCACATCCCCCCATAACCCCCCATAAACCCCCCACATCCCCCTATATCCCCCCACATCCCCCCATATCCCCCCATATCCCACCCCACATCCCCCCACATCCCCCCATATCCCCCCCTATATCCCCCCATATCCCCCCATATCCCCCCACATCCCCCCCATATCCCCCCATAACCCCCCATAACCCCCCATGACCCCCCCACATCCCCCCATAACCCCCCATAACCCTCCAAAACTCCTCTATAACCCCCCCATAACCCCCCATAACCCTCCATAAACCCCCCCATAACCCCCCATAACCCCCCATAACCCCCCATAATCCCCCCATAACCCCCCGGTGCCCCCCCAGGCTCCATCGCCCCCCTGGAGCAGCTCTGTGACGTGGCCCATGCCTATGGGGCGCTGACCTTCGTGGACGAGGTGCACGCCGTGGGGCTCTATGGGGCGCGCGGCGCCGGCATCGCCGAGCGCGACCGCGTCATGCACAAGGTGGACGTCGTGTCCGGCACCTTGGGTGAGCCCCCCGAAACCGGGCGCCGGGGGGCTATAGGGGGGCTATAGGGGTTCGGGGGGGTCTATGGGGGGTCTATGGGTGTCTATGGAAGGTGCTGTAGGTCTAGGAGGGGTTTGGGACCTCCTGACCTCCGTTCCCCTCAGGGAAGGCAGTGGGTGCTGTCAGGGGGGCTCTATAGGTGTCTATAGGTGTCTATAGGTGTCTATAAGTGCTCCTGACCCCATTCCTCCCACAGAGAAGGCGGTGGGTGCTGTTGGGGGGGGCTCTATAGGTGTCTATAGGTGTCTATGGTGCCCCTGACTCCTCTCTCCGCAGGGAAGGTGGTGGGAGCTGTGGGCGCGTACATCGTGAGCCCGTCTATGGGTGTCTATGGGTGTCTATAGGTGTCTATAGGTGTCTATAGGTGCCCCTGACCCCGTTCCCCCCCAGGGAAGGCGGTGGGCGCTGTCGGGGGGTACATTGCGGGCCCGTCTATGGATGTCTATAGGTGCCTATAGGTGCCTATAGGTGCCTACAGGTGCCCCTGGCCCCTCTCCCCGCAGGGATGGCGGTGGATGTTGTCAGGGGGCACATCGCGGGCCTGTGTATGGGTGCCTATAGGTGTCTGTAGATGTCTATGGGTGTCTATGGGTGTCTATGGGTATCGATAGGTATCTATAGGTGTCTATAGGTGCCTATAGGTGCCCTGGCCCCTCTCTCTCCCCGCAGCGAAGGCAGTGGGTGCCGTGGGTGGGTACATCGCGGGCCCATCTGTGGGTGTCTATGGGTGTCTATGGGTGTCTATGGGTGTCTATAGGTGTCTATGGGTGTCTATACGTGTCTATGGGTGCCTATAGGCGCCTATAGGTGCCCTGACCCCGTTCCCCCCCCAGGGAAGGCGGTGGGCGCTGTCGGGGGGTACATCAGGGGCCCGTCTAGGGGTATCTATGGGTGTCTATCGGTATCTATGGGTGTCTATACGTGTCTGTAGGTGCCTATAGGTGCGCTGGCCCCTCTCTCTCCCCGCAGGGAAGGCGGTGGGTGCTGTGGGCGGGTACATCGCGGGCCTGTCTATGGGTGTCTATGGGTATCTATAGGTGCCTATAGGTATCTCTAGGTGTCTATAGGTGCCTATAGGTGTCTCTAGGTGCCTATAGGTGCCTATAGGTGCCCTGTCCCCGTTCCCCCGCAGGGAAGGCGGTGGGCGCCGTGGGCGGGTACATCGCGGGGCCGTCGCCGCTGGTTGACGCCGTCCGCTCGCTGGGCCCCGGCTTCATCTTCACGACGTCGCTGCCGCCGGCGGTGGCCGCGGGGGCGCTGGCGGCGCTGCGGGTGCTGGCGGGGCCCGAGGGGCGGGCGCTGCGCCGGGCGCTGCAGCGCCACGCGCGGTACCTGCGGGAACTGCTGCGCGACCGCGGGCTGCCCGTGCGCGCCTGCGCCAGCCACATCGTGCCGCTGCCGGTAACCGCCGCCCGGGGGCTGGGGGGGGCTGGGGGGGGCTATGGGGGGTCTGTGGGGTGTAGGGGGGTCTATAGGTACAGGGGTGTCTGTGGGGTGACTATGGGGTGCAGGCGTGTCTATGGGGTGCAAGGGGGTCTATGGGGTGTCTATGGGGTGCAGCGGGGTCTGTGGGGGGTCTATGGGGTGCAGGGGGGTCTATAGGTACAGGGGTGTCTGTGGGGTGACTATGGGGTGCAGGCGTGTCTATGGGGTGCAAGGGGGTCTATGGGGTGTCTATGGGGTGCAGGGGAGTCTATAGGTACAGGGGTGTCTGTGGGGTGACTATGGGGTGGAGGGGGGTCTATGGGGTGTCTATGGGGTGCAGGGGTGTCTATGGGGTGCAGCGGGGTCTGTGGGGGGTCTATGGGGTGCAGGGGGGTCTATAGGTACAGGGGTGTCTGTGGGGTGACTATGGGGTGCAGGCGTGTCTATGGGGTGCAAGGGGGTCTATGGGGTGTCTATGGGGTGCAGGGGAGTCTATAGGTACAGGGGTGTCTGTGGGGTGACTATGGGGTGGAGGGGGGTCTATAGGTACAGGGGTGTCTGTGGGGTGACTATGGGGTGCAGGGGGGTCTATGGGGTGTCTATGGGGTGCAGCGGGGTCTGTGGGGGGTCTATGGGGTGCAGGGGGGTCTATAGGTACAGGGGTGTCTGTGGGGTGACTATGGGGTGCAGGCGTGTCTATGGGGTGCAGGGGGGTCTATGGGGTGTCTATGGGGTGCAGGGGAGTCTATAGGTACAGGGGTGTCTGTGGGGTGACTATGGGGTGCAGGGGTGTCTATGGGGTGCAGGGGGGTCTATGGGGTGTCTATGGGGTGCAGGGGAGTCTATAGGTACAGGGGTGTCTGTGGGGTGACTATGGGGTGCAGGCGTGTCTATGGGGTGCAGGGGGGTCTATAGGTACAGGGGTGTCTGTGGGGTGACTATGGGGTGCAGGCGTGTCTATGGGGTGCAGGGGGGTCTATGGGGTGTCTATGGGGTGCAGGGGGGTCTATAGGTACAGGGGTGTCTGTGGGGTGACTATGGGGTGGAGGGGGGTCTATAGGTAAAGAGGTGTCTATGGGGTACAGGGGTGTCTGTGGGGTGTCTATGGGGTGCAGGGGGGTCTATAGGTACAGAGGTGTCCATAGGTAAAGAGGTGTCTGTGGGGTGCAGGGGGTCTGTGGGGTGTCTGTGGGGTGCAGGGGGGTCTATAGGTCCAGGGGAGGCTGTGGGGTGCAGGGGCGTCTATGGGGTGTCTAGGGGGTGCAGGTGTGTCTATAGGGTACAGGGGTGCCTGTGGTACAGGTGGGTCTATGGGGTGCAGGGGTGTCTGTGCAGTGCAGGGGTGTCTATAGGTAAAAAGGTATCTGTGGGGTTCAAGGGGCTCTATAGGTACAGGGTTGTCTATAGGTAAAGAGGTGTCTATGGGGTGCAGGTGGGTCTATGGGGTGCAGGAGTGTCTATAGGTACAGGGGTGTCTATGGGGTGCAGGGGCGTCTATAGGGTGCAGGGATGTCTGTGGGGTGCAGGTGGCTCTATGGGTGTATATAGAATGTCTATAGGGTGTCTCTAGAGTATCTGTAGGGTGTTGGTGTCTATAGGGTGTCTATGGGGTACCTCTGCATGTAAGGTGTCTAAGGATGTCTATAGACTGTGTATAGACCGTCCATAGAGTGTCTAGAGTATCTGTAGAGTGTCTATAGAGAGTCTATTGGGTGTCTATAGCGTATCTATAGCTGTCTGTAAGGTGTTTCTGTACATCTATAGAATATCTGTAAGGTCTCTATAGGCTGTCTATAGATGTCTATAGCATGTCTCTGTGTGTCTATAGGGTGTCCATAGACTGTCTATAGATGTCTGTGTATAGGTGTCTCTAGGGTGAGTCTGTGTGTCTATAGGGTGTCTATAGGGTGTCTATAGGGTGTCTGTGTGTCTATACATGTCTATAGGGATCTATAGGGTGTCTATAAAGTGCTTAGGGGTGTCTATAGGTTATCTATGGGGTGTCTATAGCCGCCTATAGGTGTCTATAGGTGTCCATAGGCGTCTATAGGTGTCTATAGGGGGGTGTGTGTGTCTATGGGTGTCTATAGGTGTCTGTAGGTGTCCTTAGCGTGTCTATGGGTGCCTATAGGTGCCTATAGGTGCCTATAGGGGTGTGTGTCTATGGGTGTCTATAGGTGCCTATAGGTGTCTATGGGGGGGTGTGTGTGTCTATGGGTGTCTATAGGGGTCTATAGGTGTCTGTAGGGTGTGTGTGGGTGTCTGTCTATAGGGGTCTGTAGCTGTCTATAAGTGTCTATAGGGTGTGTGTCTGTGGGTGTCTATGAGTGTCTATAGGTGTCTATAGGTGCCTATAGGTGCCTATAGGGGGTGTGCCCGTCCCCGCAGGTGGGGGACGCGGAGGCCGTGCTGCGGCTGAGCC
Organism: Strigops habroptila; assembly: GCF_004027225.2. Taxonomy (NCBI): domain Eukaryota; kingdom Metazoa; phylum Chordata; class Aves; order Psittaciformes; family Psittacidae; genus Strigops; species Strigops habroptila. The sequence goes on from NW_022651063.1 coordinate 23,496, forward strand.
GGGCGCTGCTGCAGCACCACGGGCTCTACGTCCAGGCCATCAACTACCCCACGGTGCCCCCCGGGCAGGAGCTGCTGCGCCTGGCGCCCACCCCCCACCACAGCCCCCCCCATGATGGAGAACCTGGCCGGTGCGCGCGGGGGGCGCGGGGGGGATGGGGGGATACGGGGGTATTGGGGGGCATGGGGGGATATGGGAGGACATGGGGATATGGGGGGGATATGGGGGGGATATGGGGGGACATGGGGATGTGGGGGGGATATGGGGATATGGAGGATGTGGGGGATATGGGGATATGGAGGGACATGGGGATATGGGGGGGATATGGGGGGACATGGGGGACATGGGGATATGGGGGGACATGGGGATATGGGGGACATGGGGATGTGAGGGGGATATGGGGATATGGGGGACATGGGGATATGGGGGGGATATGGGGATATGGGGGGGATATGGGGATATAGGGGTGGATATGGGGTGGATATGGGGATATGGGGGGATATGGGGATATGGGGGGACATGGGGATGTGGGGGTATATGGGGATATGGGGGGACACGGGGGACATGGGGATATGGGGGGACATGGGGATATGGGGGGGATATGGGGATATGGGGGGACATGGGGGGATATGGGGACAGGGGGAACATGGGGGGATATGAGGGGACATTGGGGGACATGGGGGTGAGGGGTACATGGGGGTCATGTAGGACATGGGGGGACATGAGGGGATATGGGGGCGATGGGGACACAGGGATGGGGGGGGCAAGGGGGTACACGGGGGTGTGTGGGGCACAGGGGGGGATGTGGCTGTGCCGGGGGGGCTGTGGGGGTGTCCCTGTGCCCCCCCTGACGCTGTGTCCCCCCCCCAGAGCGGCTGTCGCAGTGTTGGGGGGCGCTGGGGCTGCCCCGCGAGGCCCCCCCGGGCTCCTCCTGCGCCTCCTGCCAGCGGCCCCTGCACTGGGCGCTCATGAGCGACTGGGAGCGGCAGCACTTCCAGGGGGGGGCCGTCCCCGTGGGGGCATGAGACCCCCCGGCCCCC
>NW_022651064.1:0-20000 GCF_004027225.2 Strigops habroptila
GGACATAGGGACATGGGACATAGGGATATATGGATATGGGACCTGGGGACATGGAACATGGGGATATGGGGATAATGGGGATGTGGGGATAATGGGGACATGGGGACATGGGACATAGGATATGGGACGTGGGGATATGGGATATGGGATGTGGGGTATGGGGACATAGGGACATGGGATATAGGGGTATGGGGATATGAGGACATGGAGACATGGGACACGGGGATATAGGATGTGGGGACATAGGGACATGGGGACATGGAGATATGGGATATGGGGACATAGGGACATGGGACATGGGGATATGGGACATGGGGACATGAACATGGGGATATGGGGACATGGAGACATGGGGACATGAGACATGGGGTATGGGACATGGGGACATGAACATGGGGATATGGGACATGGAGACATGGGGACATGAGACATGGGGTATGGGACATGGGGAAACGGGATATGGGATATGGAGATATGGGGACATAGGGACATGGGATAGAGGGATGTGGAGATATGGGATATGGGGGTATGGGAACATGGGGTTATGGGATATGGGACATGAGGACATGGGGACAGGGGGACATGGAGATATGGGGCCATGGGCCATGGGGCCATGGTGACAGGGGCTGTGTCAGTGTGTGACTCGGTGTCCCCCCCCAGACAAGTACTCCATCGGGTTCCTGCCGCGGGAGAACGGGGTTCACTCCATCGACCTGCGCTTCAACGGGCGCCACGTGCCCGGGAGCCCCTTCAACATCCGCGTGGGGGAGCAGGGCCAGGCCGGGGACCCCGGCCTCGTCACCGCCTACGGGCCCGGCCTCGAGGGCGGCCTCACAGGTGACACCCGCGTGGGGCGCGCGGGGCGGCCATGGGGTGGCGGCCATGGTCATCGTCATCGTCATGGGCATGGTCAATGCCGTGGCCATGGAGGGTGGTGATGGGGACATGGCCACGGCCATGGGTCACAGCTGTAGGGGGGTGGCAATGGGGATGTGGCCATGAGGACATGGCCATGGTCATGGGGACATGGCTCTGAGGTGATGGCCGTGGGGATGTGGACATGAGAGTGTAGCTATAGAGTGGTGGCCATGGCCATGGCCATGGTCATGGTCAATGCCATGGCCATGGAGGGTGGTGGTGGGGATGTGGCCATGCCCGTGGGGTGGTGGCCACAGGAATGTGGCTGGAGGGGTGTAGCTATGGGGTGGTAGCCATGGCCGTGGTCATGGTAAATGCCATGGTTGTGGAGGGTGGTGATGGGGATGTGGCCATGACTATGGGGTGGTGGCCATGGGAACGTGGCCATGGTCATAGGGATGTGGCTCTGAGGTGGTGGCCATAGAGATGTGGCTGTAGTGGTGTAGCTATGGGGTGGTGGCCATGGCCGTGGTCATGGTCAATGCCATGGCCATGGAGGGTGGTGATGGGGACATGGCCATGGCATGGGGCCATAGTTATAGGGTGATGGTAATGGGGTCACCTCTTGGGACGGTGGCACTGTGTACATGGCCATAGTTGGTGACAATGGGGCCATGTTTGGGTGGTGGTGATGAGGCCATGTCTTGGGGTGATGACAATGAGACCATGGCCACAGGCGGTGTCAATGAGGCCACATTTTGAGGTGGTATCAATGGGGCCATGCCTTGGGGTAGTGGCCCTGGGTCCATGGCCATGGTTGGTGTCAATGGGACCACATCTTGTGGTAGTGGCACTGGGGTCATGTCTTTGGTTGGTGCCACTGGTGCCGTGGCCATGGTTGGTGACAACGGGGCCACGTCTTTGGGTGGTGGCTCTGGAGCCACATCTTGGGATGGTGGCACTGTGTACACGGCCATGGCTGGTGACAACGGGGCCACATCTCAGGTGGTGGCGATGGGGCCACGTCTTGGGGTGTTGGTTCTCGAGCCATAGCTTGGTGTGACAGCAACGAGGCCACGCCATTGGGGGCCATTGGTAGCGCCAATGGGGCCATGTCTTGGGGTAGTGTCAATGGGGCCACACCTGGTGGTGGTGGCACCGTGTGCATGGCCATGGCTGGTGGCAATGGGGCCACCCCTGGGGCTGGTGTCCCCGGTGCCACCCCGGCGCTGTCCCCGCAGGCGTGTGCTCCGAGTTCCTGGTGAAAACGGCCAACGCGGGCCCCGGGGCTCTGTCCGTCACCATCGATGGTCCCTCCAAGGTGAAGCTGGACTGCGTGGAGTGCGCCGAGGGCCACCGCGTCACCTACACCCCCATGGCCCCCGGCAACTACCTCATCTCCATCAAGTACGGCGGCCCCCACCACATCGTGGGCAGCCCCTTCAAGGCCAAGGTCACCGGTACGGACACGGGGGGCAGGACATGGGGGGGGACACAAGGGGGGGGGGCCCAGGGTGGTGGGATAGAGGGGGTATCCTCATTAGGTTTGGGGTATCCCTATGGGGTTTGGGGTATTTCCATTGGGTTTGGGGTGTCTCCATTGGGTTTGGGTGTCCCTATGGGGTTTGGGGTATTTCCATTGGGTTTGGGGTGTCTCCATTGGGTTTGGGTGTCCCTATGGGGTTTGGGGTGTCTCCATTGGGTTTGGGGTGTCTCCATTGGGTTTGGGTGTCCCTATGGGGTTTGGGGTATTTCCATTGGGTTTGGGTGTCTCCATTGGGTTTGAGGTGTCTCCATTGGGTTTGGGTGTCCCTATGGGGTTTGGGGTATTTCCATTGGGTTTGGGGTGTCTCCATTGGGTTTGGGGTGTCTCCATTGGGTTTGGGTGTCCCTATGGGGTTTGGGGTATTTCCATTGGGTTTGGGTGTCTCCATTGGGTTTGAGGTGTCTCCATTGGGTTTGGGTGTCCCTATGGGGTTTGGGGTATCCCATTGGGTTTGGGGTATCTGCATGGTGTTTGGGGGTGTCTGATGGTGTTTGGGGTGTCCCTATGGGGTTTACGGGTATCCCTATTCGGCTTGGGGTGTCTCCATGGCGTTTGAGAGTGTCTCTATGGAGTTGGAGGTGTCCCCGTAGGGTTTAGGGGTATCTCCATTGTTTGGGGGTGTCTGACAGTGTTTGGGGTGTCCCTATGCAGTTTATGGGTATCCCCATTGGGTTTGGGGTGTCCCCATTGGGTTTGGGTGTCTCTATGGTGTTTGGGGTGTCTCCATGGGGTTTATGGGTATCCCCATTGGGTTTGGGGTATCCCCATGATGTTCGGGGGTGTCTGACAGTGTTTGGGGTGTCCCCATTGGGTTTGGGTGTCCCTATGAGGTTTGGGGTGTCCCCATTGAGTTCGGGGTATCCCCACGGTGTTTGGATATCCCCATTGGTTTTGGGGTATCCCCATTGGGTTTGGGGTGTCCCCACGGTGTTTGAGGGTGTCTGACAGTGTCTGGGGTGTCCCCATTGGGTTTGGGGTGTCCCCACGGTGTTTGAGGGTGTCTGACAGTGTCTGGGGTGTCCCCATTGGGTTTGGGGTGTCCCCACGGTGTTTGGGGGTGTCTGACGGTGCCCCCCCCCCCCCAGGCCCGCGTCTCTCGGGGGGTCACAGCCTGCACGAGACGTCCACGGTGCTGGTGGAGACGGTGACGCGGGGGGGGGGCGGCGCGGGGCCCCCCCGCCTTCGGGGCGCTCCCCAAGTTCTCCTCGGACGCGGGCAAGGTGGTGGCGCGGGGGCCGGGGCTGGCCACCGCCTTCCTGGGCCAGAAGAACCACTTCACCGTGGACTGCAGCAAGGCCGGTGCGTGGGGGGGGGGGGGCCCAGGGGGGGGGGCCCAGGGGGGTCCGGGGGGGGGATGGGGTGGGTAAAGGGGGGTCCCAAAGGGGTCCTGGGGGGTCCTGGAAGGGGATGGGATGGGTGAAAGAGGGTCCCAAAGGGGTCCTGGAAGGGGATGGGATGAGTTATGGGGGGTCCCAAAGGGATCCTAGGAGGTCCTGGAAGGGAATGGGATGGATTATGGGGGGGTCCCAAAGGAGTCCTAGGGGGTCCTGGAAGGGGATGGGATGGGATATGCGGGGTCCTGGGAGGGAATATGATGGGCCAGGAGCGTCTCAAGTGGGTCCTGGGGGGTTCTGGAAGGGGATGTGATGGGTGAGGGGGGGCTCAGAGGGTTCTGGGGTGTCCCAGGAAGGGATGTGATGGGTCCTGGGGGGGTTCCAGGGGGTCCTTGGGGAGGTTCTTGGGGGTTTTAGGAGGGGATGTGATGTGTTAGGGAGGGTTTGGGGGTGCTCTGGGAGGGGGTATGGTGGGTTCTGGGGGGCCCAAAGGGTGTTTCAGGAGGTCCTGGGAGGGGATGGGATGGGTCAGGGGGGACCCCAAGGATATCCTGAGGGGTCCTGAGGGGAGTGTGATGGGTTATGAGGGGTCTTGGGGAGTCCTGGGGGTCCTGGCAGGGGTGTGATGGGTCAGTGGAGTCCCAGTGGGGTTCCGGGGGGTCTTGGAAGGGGAAGGGGTGATTCCCAGGGGGGCCTGGAATGGGGTGTGATGGGTCCTAGGGCATCCTTGTAGGTCTTGGGGGTCCTGGAAGGGGATATGATGGGTCCTGGAAGGGGATATGATGGGTTCTGGGGGGACCCATGGGGTCCTGGGGTGTTTCTGGGAGATCCACTGGGATCCTGGGAGGGGATGTGGTGGGTTAGGAGGGTCCCAGGGGGTGCTGGGGTGGGATGTGATGGGTCAGGGCAGGACTCAAAGGGGTCCTGGGTGGTTCTGGGAAGGGATGCGATGGGTCATGGGGGTCCCAATGGGGTGCTGGGGTGTCCTGGGAGGGCTGTGCTGGGTGAGGGTGCCCCGGGAGCACCCGCTGTGCTGGGCTCCCCGCTCCGACGGTGGGTCCCAGGCTCTCAGGGTGAACCCGAGGACCCCGCTGTGCCCCCCCCCCAGGTACCAACATGCTGATGGTGGGGGTGCACGGCCCCAAGACCCCCTGCGAGGAGGTGTACGTCAAGCACATGGGCAACAGGATCTACAACGTGACCTACACGGTGAAGGAGAAGGGGGACTATGTCCTGATCCTGCGCTGGGGCGAGGACAACGTCCCGGGCAGCCCCTACCGCGTCACCGTGCCCTGACCCCCCCCCCCCGGGCACGGACACCCCCCCCCCCCGGCACCCAGCGCCGTGCTGGGGCACCAATAAAGCACTGGGAGAGTCAGGGGTTGTGGTCATTGGGGGGAATGGGGGGCATATGGGGGGGGATATTGGGGTCCTAGGGGGGATTAGGGGGGGCTGGGGCAGGATACTGGGGTCCTGGAGTGGGATACTGGGGTGCTGGGGGGGTCTGGGGCAGAATAGGGGGGTCATAGGAAGGGTATTGGGGTCCTGGGGTGGGATATTGGGGTACTAGGGGGGATTAGGGGGGTCTGGAGCAGGATACTGGGGTCCTGGTGGGGTCTGGGGCAGAATACGGGGGTCATAGGAAGGGTACTGGAGTCCTGGGGTGGGATATTGGGGTCCTAGGGGGGACTAGGGGGTCCTGGGGTAGGATACTGGGGTCCTGGGGTGGGATATTGGGGTTCTAGGGGGAATTAGGGGGGTCTGTAGTGGGATACTGGCGTCCAGGGAGTGTCTGGGGCAGAATAGGGGGGTCATAGGAAGGGTACTGGGGTCTGGGGTGGGATACTGGGATGCTGGAGTGGAATACTGGGGTCCTGAGGGGGGGATACTGGGGTGCTGGGGGGATCTGAGGCAGAATAGGGGGGTCATAGGGTAGGGTACTTGGGTCTTGGAGTGGGATATTGGGGTCCTAGGGGGAATTAGGGGGGTCTGGGGCAGGATACTGGAGTCCTGGAGTGGGATACTGGGGTGCTGGGGGCATCGGGGGTGGAATAGGGAGGTCATAGGAACAGTGCTGGGGTCCTGGGATGGGATATTGGGGTCCTGGGGGGGACTGGGGCACGATACTGGGTTCCTGGGGTGGGACACTGGGATCCTGAAGTGGAATACTGGGTCCTGGAGGGGTCTGGGGCAGAATAGGGGGTTCATAGGAAGGGTATTGGGGTCCTGGGGTGGGATATTGGGGTCCTAGGGGGGATTAGGAGGGTCTGGGGTGGGATACTGGGGTCTTGGGGTGGGATACTGGGATCCTGAGGGGGGATACTGGGGTCCTGATGGGGGCTGGGGCAGAATAGGGGGTCATAGGAAGGGTACTGGAGTCCTGGGGTGGGATATTGGGGTACTAGGGGGGATTAGGGAGGTCTGGGATGGGATACTGGGATCCTGGGTTGGGATACTACGGTCCTGGAGTGGGATACTGGGGTGCTGGAGTGGGATATTGGGGTGCTAGGGGGAATTAGGGGGGTCTGGGGTGGGATACTGGGATCCTGGGTTGGGATACTAGGGTCCTGGAGTGGGATACTGGGGTGCTGGGGGTGTCGGGGGTGGAATAGGGAGGTCATAGGAACGGTGCTGGGGTCCTGGGGTGGGATATTGGGGTCCTGGGGGGGACTGGGGCACAATACTGGGGTCCTGGGGTGGGACACTGGGATCCTGAAGTGGAATACTGGGTCCTGGAGGGGTCTGGGGCAGAATAGGGGGTTCATAGGAAGGGTATTGGGGTCCTGGGGTGGGATATTGGGGGTCCTAGGGGGAATTAGGGGGGTCTGGGGTAGGATACGGGGGTCCTGAGCGGGGACACTGGGGTGCTGGGTGGGTCTGGGGTGGGATACTGTCATCTTGGGGTGCGATATTGGGGTCCCGGGGTGGGATACTGGGGTGCTGGGGGGGTCTGGGGCAGAATAGGGGGTCCTGGGGTGGGGTATTGGGGTCCTAGGGGGGATTAGGGGGGTCCGGAGCAGGATACTGGGGTTCTGGGGGGGTCTGGGGCAGAATAGAGGGGTCATAAGGTAAGGTATTGGAGTCCTGGAGTGGGATATTGGGGTACTGGGGGAAATTAGGGGGGTCTGGGGCAGGATGCTGGAGTCCGGGGGTGGGATCGGGGTGTCCGGATGACACCGGGACCCACCGGGGTGCCCGGGGCGGGGAGGGGTGTCCCGCGGCAGGAGCGGCTCCCGCGCCCCCTGAAGGACACAGCGAGCTGCGCATGCGCCAGCCGGGGGGGCGTGGTCATGGCGGCGGGGGCCGTGCCCAGCTCCGTATACGCAAGGCTGTGGGCGGGGCGACAGCGCAGTTGCCGGGGCAACGGGGGGGCGTGGTCAGAGGGAGGGGGCGTGGCCACGGCGGAGGGCTATAACGGCTGGTGAGGCTGATTAAACAAGGAGGCGTGGCCAGCGCGGAGGCGGCGCGGCCAGCCCCGCATACGCAATGCTGGGAGGTGGGAGTGTGGGCGGGGCGTTGCCTGGGCAACGACGGGAAGGGGCGTGGCCACGGCGGCGGAGCCGTCACCGAAAGGGGAGGATGATTAAACAAGGGGCGTGGCCACGGTAAGAGGGCGTGGCCACGGTGGCGGGAGGGCGTGGCCAGCCCCGCATACGCAATACTGAGACTAGGCAGTGTGGGCGGGGAGTTGCCCGGGCAACGCTGGGAAAGGGGCGTGTCCATGGGGAGGGGGCGTGGCCAGGCTCATTGAGCGCGCCGTGCGCCGGCGCGGGTGGCGGTGTCGCCATGGCGGGGCGCGGGAAGCTGATCGCGGTGCTGGGCGATGAGGACACGGTGACCGGGTTCCTGCTGGGCGGCATCGGGGAGCTGGACAAGCACCGCAAGCCCAACTTCCTGGTGGTGGAGAAGGAGACGAGCCTGGCCGAGATCGAGGAGGCGTTCCGGTAGGCGCCGCTCCGCCGGGGGGGGGGCGCACACACACATATCGGGGGGCGCTGATGGGAGCCCCCGCTCCGTCCCGCAGGAGCTTCCTGAGCCGGGAGGACATCGGCATCATCCTGATCAGCCAGTGCCTGGCCGAGCTCATCCGGCACGCCGTGGAGGCGCACTGCCGCCCGCTGCCCGCCGTGCTGGAGATCCCCTCCAAGGAGCACCCCTACGACCCCAGCAAGGACTCGGTGCTGCGCCGCGCCAGGGGCCTCTTCGCCCCCGAGGACCTGCGCTAGGAGCGGCCCCGAACGAACCCCCCCATGGAACCCCTCTGGAACCCCCGAACAACCCCCCTGGAACCCTCCGGAACAACCCCCCCAAGGGAGGCCTCGGCCCTGCCCCAGGACCCCAGTTCCCCCTTTGAGGTCCTAAGGCGTTAGGACACCCCCCTATGGTGTCCTAACCCCCACCGGGGACCCAAAAATCCCTTCTTTGGACCCCAAAATCCCTTCTGGGGACCTCAATATCCCTTCTGGGGACCCCAGTTCCCCCCCCTTTGGGTCCTAAACCCCCCCTCCGGGGTCATCAACCCCCAAACTCCCCCGAGGTTTAAACCCCGCTTTGAGACCCTAAAAGTCCCCCCCAGGAACATCAACACCTTCAGGGGGACATCACCCCCCCCCCCGGGGACCCCAAAATCCCCTCTCTGGACCCCAAAATCCCTCCCTGGGGACCCTAAAACCCCCCCGAGAGCATCAGACCCCCCCCGCGGTGCTGATGGGGGGGGGGGTTTGAGGCTCCCGTGACTCTGGGTCAGCAGCGCTGGAACGGGAAGTGCCGCCGCGAGATCCTGCCTGATCCTGAATGGTCCTGAATGGTCCTGCCTGTCTCTGCCCGTCCTTGCCTGCTCCCTGCCCCTTCCTGCCCCATTCCCTGCCCCATTCCCTGCCCCATTCCTGCCCCCGAGTGGGTCTGGGCTCCCCCCCAAGGGACACGCAGCCGCTGGGTCCCCAACATGAGCTGTCACCGCTGGAGGCCTCCTGTGCTCTGTGGGGCGCGGTGTGGGGCTGGGGCGGGGGGGGGACATGGATGTGGTGTGGGGACACACTGTGGGGCACAGGGGGACAGGAACAGGGGGTAGGAACATGCTATGGGGCACAGGGAAGGGAAAGGACATGCTATGGGGCACAGGAACATGGTGTGGGGACAGGAACACACTCTGCGGCACAGGGGAGGGACGGGCCATGGGGTGGGACAGGGACATGGGTGGGGACACGCTGTGGGGCGCGGCAAGGACACGCTGTGGGGCACAGGAACATGGGGCATCGTCATGCTATGGGGCACAGGGGGACAGGGACACGCTATGGGGGGCACCTGCACCCCAGGGAGCAGCGAGGGGGGGCACTGGGGGGGTGATGGGTACACGCACACTTGGGGGTCACACACAGACACGTGTGTGCACGTGAAGAAACGGGTTGTCAGCTTGTGCACATATGTGTGCACACACACATGTGCCTGCACATACACACACGTGTGCACACACACATGTGCATACAGAGCTGTGCACAGACATGCGCCTGCGCGCATGCACACGTCAGCACCTGTGTGCATGTGCACACGTGTGCATGCACAGACACACGTGCACACATGCATGCCCGTTGGTGTGCATGCGCACACCAGCACACAGACACACAGATGTGCATGTACACATGTGCAGGCACACACATGCACATGCATACATACACCTGCGCGCATGTGCACACATGCAAGCACGCATGCATGTGCGCACATGTGCATGCAGCCACCTTTGCATGTACTTAAACATGCGTGCACACAGCATGCAGACATGGTTGCATGCACACATGCGTGCACACACATGCTCACAGGCATGTGCACATCTGTGCATGCTCACATCCCCTTTGCATGCGTGCACACATGCACACATACACACATGCGCATGCACAAGCCTTCGCATGCATGCACACACACGTGCAAACACACGTGCATAGACGCGTGCGGGCACACACAGCTGCATACATGCACACGCATGTGCACATGCAATGCACACGCTCACCCGTGATCAGCCCCTGTCCCCGTCCCCACGGATCTGCTTTGTCCCCAAGCTGCTTAGTGCAGCCCCGACCCCCCCGGCCCTGGTGAGCTCACCACAGCTCACACTCACCCTGGGCACACTCACCATAGTGAACATTCACCTGCTACAGGCAGGGATAGCACAGGGATAGTGCAGGAGAGCACAGGCAGGGCAGGGCAGGCAGGGCAGGCAGGGCAGGCAGGGCAGGGCAGGCAGGGCAGGGCAGGGCAGGCAGGGCAGGCAGGGCAGGGCAGGCAGGGCAGGGCAGGGCAGGGCAGGCAGGGCAGGCAGGGCAGGGCAGGGCAGGGCAGGCAGGGCAGGCAGGGCAGGGCAGGGCAGGGCAGGCAGGGCAGGGCAGGCAGGGCAGGGCAGGGCAGGGCAGGGCAGGCAGGGCAGGGCAGTGAAGGCAGGGCAGGCAGGGCAGGGCAGGGCAGGGCAGGGCAGGGCAGGCAGGGCAGGGCAGGGCAGGGCAGGCAGGGCAGGGCAGGGCAGGGCAGGGCAGGGCAGGCAGGGCAGGCACCACAGGCCGCAGGCATGGGCAGGGGAGGTGCTGCGGGCAGGGGATGCTCCCGGGCAGCGCCCGCACGTCGCATCCGCGGGTAAGAGCGAGCTGCGGGCAGGAGACAGCCCAGGGCAAGGCAGGGAGGGATGGCGCAGGCAGGGATGGCACAGGCAGGGTGGTGCAGGCAGGGCAGGCAGGAGACACCCCAAGACAGTGCAGGCAGAGGGGGCAGCACCGGCAGTAAAGAGCACAGGTAGGGCAGGCAGGGATGGCGCAGGCAGGGAGAGCACAGGCAGGGAGAGCACAGGCAGTGCAGGCAGGGATGGCGCAGGCAGGGAGACACCCCAAGGCAGTGCAGGCAGAGCGGGCAGCACCAGCAGTGAATGGCACGGGCAGAACAGGCAGGGAATAGCACAGGCAAAGAATAGCACGGTCAGGGAATAGAACAGGCAAGGAATAGAACAGGCAGGGAATAGAGCAGGCAGGTAACAGCACAGGCAGGGAAAAGCACGGGCAGGGAATAGCACGGGCAGGGAATAGAACAGGCAGGGAGTAGAACGGGCAGGGAATAGAACAGGCAGGGAGTAGAACAGGCAGTGAATAGAGCAGGCAGGTAACAGCACGGGCAGGGAATAGAGCAGGCAGGGAACAGCAGAGGCAGCACAGGCAGAGAGGGAAGCAGATACCCCAGTGCAGGCAGTGCAGGGCAGGCAGCGGGCACCCCGGGGCGGTGCGGGCACCCCGGGGCGGTGCGGGCAGCACAGGGCAGACGGGGCGGTGCGGGCAGGACTTACCCCGCACGGGGCGGTGCGGGCAGCTCGGCTCCTCCCCCCGCTAATCCCCCCCTCCCCCCCGGGCCGGGGCAGCAGCACCGGGCAGGTAACGGGGGTCCGGGGGGCCCGGGGGGGTCCGGAGGGGTCCCAGGGGAGTCCGGGGGGGGTGCGCAGCGTGGGGGGACCCCAATAGCGGTGCTGGGGGGGGGTGTCGGGTGGCAGATGGGGACACCCCCCGTGCTCTAATTAGCTAATTGGGGGGGGACGGACGCGCCAGATGGTGGCCGCCCCCACAGGCTGAGGGTGTCGGGGAGAGGGGGACACGGGGGAGACAAGGGGGGGACACACAGGGGACATGGGGGGGAACACACACGGGGGACATGCGGGTGTCCCCTCGGCCCGCTGAGCCCCGGCACCACGGGGACGGGGGCACCCAACAACGGGGGTTGCCCAGGGGAAGGGGACACAGGGAGGGGTGCCGGGGTGGGAGACAGGATCACGGGGACACGGACAGGGGGACCTCGAGGTGTGGGGGGACAACAGAGATGGGGACCCAGGGTGGGGACACAGGGGAAAGGGACACAGGGGAAGGGGACACAGGGGAAGGGGACACAGGGGAAAGGGACACAAGGATGGGGACCTCGGGGAGGGGGGGCAGGATCACAGGGACACGGGCAGGGGGACCCCACGGTGGGGAGACAACAAGGATGGGGGCCCAGGGGACGGGGATGGGGATGTGGGGATGGGGACCCCGGGGATGGGGATTTGGGGAAGGGGGCACAGAGGTGGGGACAAGGATGGGGACCTGGGGCTGGCAGCACGAGATCGCATCTGATGGGGCGCGGAGGAGGGGGCACGGGAGCAAAGGATGGGGACAAGGGACACGGTGCCAGCCCCGGTCCTTCCCCCCTGCAGGGTGCCACCGAGGGCCCCGTCCCTGTCCCCATGGCGGCACCGTCCTACCCGGGTCTCCTGGCCGCCTGCCTGGCGCTGCTGCTGGCCACTGGTGAGCAGGGGCTGGGGACAGTGGGGACAGCGGGATGGGGGGCCCCAGTGGCTGGTGGGGACGGTGGGCTCGGCCTTGGGGACCCAGGGATAGAGCCACCAGGGAATGGGACCCTGGGGATGGAGACCCAAGGGTGGGGATCCAGGGGATGGGGTCACCGTAGAATGGGGACCTGGGGAAGGGGACCTTGGGGGTGACAACCATGAGGGATGGGGGTCCGAGGGCATGGGGACCCAAAGAAGGTGACCCAGGGGACATGGTCAGCAGGGAATGGGGACCCTGGGGATGCAGACCCTGGAGATAAGGACCCTAAGGCTTGGGGACTGTAGGGGTGGCCACCATGAGGGATGGGAACCTACGGCGATGGGGACCCAACGATGGGGATCCAAGGGGTGGGTCACCAGGGAATGGGGACCTGGAGGTGGGGACCAGGGATGGGGACCCTGGGGGTGACAACCATGAGAGATGGGGACCCCAGGGCATTGGGAACGAAGGGACAGGGCCACCAGGGGACGGGGACCCTGGGGATGGGCACCCAAAGATGGGCACCCGGGTGTGGGGACCCCATTGATGGGGTGAGGACCAGCGGGGTGGGGACCCTGGAGGCGGAGCCTTGGGCCACGGGGACCTCAAGGCTTGGTGATACGGGCCTGGGACCCCCCTGGACGTGCCCCACACGTGTCCCGTGCCCGGTGGGCGCAGCGCGGGGCGACGGGTGCAGCGGCTTCGGGAACGTGTTCACGGAGATCGCGGAGAACAGCGCCCACGGGAGCCTGGTGGCGCGGCTGCCGCCGGGGGGGGGACGCGCCGGGGGCGCCGCTGCAGCTCTGCCTCGCCGGCCACGACGCCGCCTGGTTCTACCTGGACGGGCGCAGCCTCAGGCTCAACGTGTCCAACGGGCGCGCGCTGGACCGTGAGGTGCAGCCGCCGGGACCAGCCCGCATCCATCCTGCGTCCATCCAATGTCCATCCTCCATCCATCCTCTGTCCATCCTCCATCCATCCAATATCCATCCTCCATCCATCCAATATCCATCCTCCATGCATCCTGCATCTACCTGCGTCCATCCTGCCCCCACTGTGCCTCCATCGTGTGTCCACCTGCCTCCATCCTCCATCCACCCCCTGTCCATTCTCCACCCATCCTGTGTCCATCCTCCATCCGTCCTCCATCCACATTGTGTCTGTCTATCTCCATCCTCCACCCACCCTGCATCTGCCTGGGTCCATCCCGGGTCCATCCTTCATCCATCCTTCATTCTGCCCCCATCCCATCTCTATCCTCTATCCTGCATCCACTGTGCATCCACCATCCACTCTCCATCCATCCTGCACCCACCCTGCATCCATGTTGGTCCATCCTTCACCTGCCCTCCATCCTGCATCCATCATGTGTCCATCTGCCTCCATCTATCCTGCATCTCCCCATCCCTCCTCCATCCATCCCGTGTCCATTGTGTGTCCACCTGCACCCATCCTGTGTCCCTCCTCCATTCATCCTCCATCTGCTTGTGCCTTCCCTGTGTCCACCTGCATCCATCCATCCTCCATCCATCTTCCAGTGCCCATCCTCCATCCATCCTGCATCTGTCTGGGTCCATCCTGCACCCATCTTCTGTCCATCCAGAACCCATCCATCATCCTGGCTCCATCCCGAGTCCATCCATCCTACACCCATCTTCCATTCATCCTGCATCTACGACACCCATCGCGTGTCCATCCTGTGCCCATCCTGGCTCCATCCATCCATCCTGCACCTGCTTCCATCTGGTGTCCCTCCTGTCTCTACCTGCTGCACCCTCATCCACCTGCACCCACCTCCCTGCACCTGCACCCACTGGGTGAGGGACCCCTTGGGGTGTCCCTGGAGGTCTCGACCTCCCCCCACCATGTCCCCCTTGCAGGAGCTGGAATCCCCGGTGCTGATGGTGGCCCTGACCTGCGCTGAGGACGGCTTCTCCCCGGTACAGCCACGGGCACCCCGAGGGGCTCTGCGGGCTCCGTGGGGCTCGGTCCCACCATGGGTCACCCCCCGCAGGTCGAGTACCGGATCATCGTCCAGGTCCTCAATGAGAACGACAACCGGCCCCACTTCCAGGGGGCCTCCGACCTCACCCACAACGTCAGCGAGGTGACAGCATGGGACAGGGGTGGGGATGGGGACGGGGATGGGGATGGGGATGGGGATAGGGATGGGGACTGGAAGGGGTGGCAGGACAGCGATGGCCTTGGACATGGATTGGGGATGGGGATGGAGATGGGGACAGGCATGGTCATGGTCTTGGGGACAGGGATGGGGACAGGGATGGCCGTGGGCATGGGTTGGGGGTAGGGATAGAAGTGGGGACAGGGATGGATGTGGGCACAGGCATGGTCATGGTCTTAGGAACAGGGATGCCCATGGGCATGGATTTTGGATGCCATTGAGTGTTGTTGGGTTCCATTGGGTGCCATTGTGTTCCACTGGATGCCATTCACTGCTGTTGGGTGCTGTTGTGTACCACTGGATGCCATTGGGTGCTGTTGGGTGCCATTGGATGCCGTTGAGTACCATTGGGTGCTGTTGTGTGCCATTGTGTCCCATTGGGTGCCACCAGGTTAGGGTTAGGTTAGGGTTAGGGTTTTGAGTGCCATGGTGTTCTGTTGGGTGCCATTATGTCCCATTGAGTGCCGCTGAGCACTGTTGGGTTCCATTGAGTGCCATTGGGTGTGGTTGGGTGCGGTTGGGTGCAGCTTGGTGCCGTTGGGTGCCATTGTGTCCCATTGTGTCCCATTGTGTCCCGTTGTGTTCTGTTGTGTCCCGTTGTGTCCCATTGTGTCCCATTGTGTCCCATTGAGTGTGTTGGGTTCCATTGGCTGCCATTGGGTGCCATTGGGTGCATTGTGTCCTGTTGTGTCCCGTTGTGTCCCATGGTGTCCCATTGTGTCCCATTGTGTCCCATTGTGTCCCATTGAGTGTGTTGGGTTCCATTGGCTGCCATTGGGTGCCATTGGGTGCATTGTGTCCTGTTGTGTCCCGTTGTGTCCCATGGTGTCCCATTGTATCCCATTGTGTCCCATTGTGTCCTGTTGTGCCCCGTTGTGTCCTGTTGCGTCCCAATGTGTCCCATTGTGCCCCATTGTGCCCCACTGTGTCCCATTGTGTCCCATTGAGTGTGTTGGGTTGGTTTCCATTGGCTGCCATTGAGTGCCAGTGGGTGCCATTGTGTCCCATTGTGTCCCATTGTGTCCCGTTGTGTCCCGTTGTGTCCCATTGTGTCCCGTTGTGTCCCATTGTGTCCCGTTGGTCACCGTTGGTGCCGTGGTGGCCGGGCGGCAGCTGGCGGCCGTGCACTCGGTGGTGTTCAGCGCGCAGGCGGAGGACGCGGACGGGGACACGCTGATGTACGTCATCGACACGGCCTCGGTGAGCCGGGATCAGGGCCCGGGGCCGCGCGGGGCCGCGCGGGGGTGGCCGTGCCCCGGGAGGGGGGGGGTCCGGTGCCATCTGCCGCCGCTGAGCCCCCACCACCGGCCCCAGCCCGACGCCAGGTTCTTCCGCATCGACCTCCCCAACAGCGGGAAGGTGGTGCTGGCGCGAGCGCTCGACTTCGAGAGCCGGCAGCAGCTGGAGGTCGTGGTCACCGCCGTGGTGAGACCCAGGCCCACCGCGGCCCCACGACCCACACTGCCACCCCATGTCCCCGTGTCCTCTCCTGTCCCTGCCGTCTCCACCTCATGTCCATGAAGCCCCATGAAGGGGGGGGTTTGGGGACCTTGTAGACATGCCATGTCCCTTCTGCCCGCCCTGGGTCACCCCTGCCCCTGCCGTCTCCACCCCATGTCCCTTCATGTCCTTGCCACCTCCACCCCACATCCATGCAGCCCCATGGCTATGGGTCTGGGGACCTTGTAGGCATGTCCTGTCCCCTCTGCTCACACCGTGTCCCTCATCCCCTCTCCCCACATCCATGTAGCCCCATGGCTGGGGGTTCAGGGACCTCATGGCCACCCCGTGTCTCTGCATCCCCTCAGGTCTGTGCCCACTTCCATGGGTCTGGGGACCTCATGGCTGTGCCATGTCCCCTATGCCCACCCCACGTCCCTTGTCTCCTTTCCCCATGCCACCTTCACCCCACATCCACACAGCCCCACAGCCATGGGTCTGGGGATCTCATGCCCAGCCCAGGCCCATCCCTGGCTCTGCTGGGACACGGGACACGGGGACACGGGACACGCACACATGTGGATGTGCCCCCCCCGTCCCGTGTCCCTGCTAATTGGGGGTGACTGATCCCCCCCCGCCCTCAATCCCTCATTTCCTTAATGGAACACAGACCCCCCCGCCAGCGGGTGCCGCGGGGGGGACCCAATGGGGATGGGGGGAACCTGTCCTGTGGGGGCCCTGTCCCATGGGGGTCCCTGTGCCATGAGGTCCCTTTGTTGGGGGTCACTTTACTTTGGGGTCCCTGTGCCTGGAGAGCTCTTTGTTGAGGGGGTCTCTGTGCCCTGGGTGTCCCTTGTCCCTTTGTTGGGGGGCCCTTTGTCAGATGTCCCTGTGCTTTGGGGAGGTCCCTGTGCTTTGGGGGGGTCCCTGTCCCCAGGGGTCCTTGGGCCATGGGAGACGTGTGCCCATGTGTCCATGTATCCATGTGTCCGTGTCCCCATGTCCCTGTGTGTTCGTGTGTTCATGTATCTATGTGTCCATGTGTCCATGTATCCATATATACGTGTCCATGTGTCTGTGTCCCCATGTATTCATGACCCTTTGTCCCCGTGAACCCGTGTTTGTGTGTTCATGCGTCCATATATTTGTGCCTTAATGCCCATGTCCCCATGTATCCATATCCTGATGCCCATATCCCCATGTCCGTGTTTGTGTCCCCATGTCCATGTCCCATGTCCCCATGTCCATGTCCATATCCCCATGTCCATACCCATGTGCCTGTGCCCCCATGTCCCATGTCCCCATGTCCATGTCCATATCCCCATGTCCATACCCATGTGCCTGTGTCCCCATGTCCTTGTGTCCCCATGTCCCTATGTCCTCATGTCCCTATGTCCCCATGTCCATGTCCATGTCCATATTCCCATGTCCATATTCCCATGTCCATACCCATGTCCCTGTGTCCCCATGTCCCTGTGTCCCCATGTCCCATGTCCACATGTTCATGTCCATATTCCCATGTCCATACCCATGTCCCTATGTCCCCATGTCCCTATGTCCCCATGTCCATACCCATGTCCCTGTGTCCCCATGTCCATGTCCCTATGTCCCCATGTCCATGTCCATATCCCCATGTCCCTGTGTCTCCATGTCCCTGTGTCCCCATGTCCCTGTGTGTCCATGTCCATGTCCATATCCCCATGTCCATACCCATGTCCCTGTGTTCCCACGTCCCTGTGTCCCCATGTCCATATCCCCATGTCCCTGTGTCCCATGTCCCTGTGTCCCCATGTCCATGTCCATATCCCCATGTCCATACCCATGTCCCTGTGTTCCCACGTCCCTGTGTCCCCATGTCCATGTCCCTATCCCCATGTCCATCCCCATGTCTCTGTGTCCCCGTGTCCCTATATCCCCATGTCCATATCCATATCCCCATGTCCATCCCCATGTCTCTGTGTCCCCGTGTCCCTATATCCCCATGTCCATGTCCATATCCTCATGTCCATCCCCATGTCTCTGTGTCCCCGTGTCCCTATATCCCCATGTCCATGTCCATATCCCCATGTCCATCCCCATGTCCCCGTGTCCCCATGTCCATGTCCATATTCCCATGTCTATATCCCTATGTCCCTATCCCCATGTCCATATCCCCATGTCCATATCCCCATGTCCACATCTCCATGTCCATCCCCATGTCCATCCCCATGTCCACATCCCCATGTCCCTATGTCCCCATGTCCATGCCCGTGTCCATGCCCGTGTCCCCGTGTCCCCGTGCCCGTGCCCGTGCGTGGGGCGCGCAGGAGATGAACACGCGGGAGCGGTTCAACGCCTCGGCGCGGGTGCGGGTGCAGGTGCTGGACGGGGATGACCAGTACCCGCAGTTCCTGCCCTGCGCCCCCCGCGCCCACCGCGGCCTCACGCTCTGCACCAGCCCCGTCTACACCGCCAACGTCACCGAGGGGCAGCTCCAGGTGCGGCACCGCGGCGCGGGGGGGGCACGCGCGGGGGGGCCCCGGGCTCAGCTGAGCCTCTGACACCCCCAAACGCAGGGGGGGCCCCTCAGCTTCAGCCCCGGAGATGTCTACGCTGAGGATGGGGACAGGGGGTTGAGGGCGACCATCACCTACTCACTGCTGGCAGGTACGGGGGGGGTGTGGGGCATGGAGGTGGGATGTGGGGTATGGGATATGGACATGGGATATGGGATACGGGACATGGGATATGGGATATGGCATGTAGGACATGGGATATGGGATACGGGATATGGGATATGGGATATGGACATGGGGTTATGGGATAGGGGATAGGGGATAGGGGATAGGGGATAGGGGATAGGGGATATGGACATGGGGACATGGGATATGGGACATGGGACATGGGATATGGGATATGGACATGAGGATATGGGATAGGGGATAGGGGATAGGGGATAGGGGATATGGACATGGGGACGTGGAGTATGGGACATGGGACATGGGACATGGGATATGGGATATGGGATATGGGATATGGACATGGGGATATGGGATATGGGGCATGGGGATATGGGATATGGCACATGAGATATGGGATATGGACATGGGGATATGGGATATGGGATATGGGGTATGGGGTATGGACATGGGGATATGGGATATGGAGATACGGGGACACAGGGACATGGATATGGGGACATGGGACATGGGGACATGAGGATATGGGACATGGACATATGGGGTATGAGATATGGGATGGGGCACATGGGATATGGACATAGGACGGGGATATGGGGTGTGGGACATGGGATATGGGGACATAGGACATGGGATATAGGGACATGGGACATGCACATGGGATATAGACATGGGACATGGGGCATGGACATGAGACATGGGGATATAGGACATGGGACATGGACATAGGGGTATGGGGATATGGACATGGGGATATGGGATATGGAGATATGGGACATGGCCCTGGGGATGTGGGGGTACAGGGACATGGGGACATGGGGGGGGCAGTGACAAATGGACACATGGACATGGGTGGGCTGAGTGGTGGCAGTGCCTGGGGGGGGTCACAGTGCTGGGGTCCCCCCCTCTACCCCCATTCCCAGGGGCAGGCAGTGCTGGGGGGGGTCCCCATTGGGGGCAGATCTGCTCTGTCCCAATCCAATTGCCAGGATCCAATTGCCTAAAGGGATTAGGCCGGGGGGGGCCCTAATCCCACCCCCATTCCGAGGGGAGGGCTGCAGGGTGACCATGGGAGGGGGGGAATCACCCCTGGAACACCCCCCCCCACCATGTGCCCTCCCAAATCGGGGTCTGGGGGGGGGGGGCATGGGGACCATCCCTTAGTGATGCTGGGGGGGAGTTTCCCACAATGCCTTGCGGTGGGGGATGGAGGGGGTGGTGTGAAGGGGGGTCCGGGGGGTGTTGGGGTGGGTCCGGGGGGTCCGCAGCTCACCCCCCCCCCAGGCCAGGAGAGCGGCCGGTTCCACATTGACAACATGACGGGGGCCATCACGCTGCTGCGGGCGGTGGAGAGCAGCCGCCGGACCCCGGCCATCAGCCTCAGCGTCATGGTGGGGGGCGGGGGGCTCGTGGGGGGCAGGGGGTAGGGGGAGGTAGGGGGGCTAAGGGGGGTTGAGGGGGGAGGGGGGTCTTTGGGGGCAGGGATTTCAGGGGGTCATAAGGGGTGATGAGGGTTGGGGGCGGTTGGGAGGGTCAGGGTGGGTCATAGGGGTGAGGGGGGGTCAGGAGGGGTCAGGGAGTCCCTCATCCCATATCGCTATATGCCCATGTCCCATATCCCATATCCTATATCCC